>NC_036855.1:50729065-50767492 GCF_002910315.2 Salvelinus sp. IW2-2015
CCAAAAATATAATATAACTCTCCACAATAATTTCAATAGAAAACTCTCCTTAATCATATCTCGTTTACTCACTTATTTATGGCGCTGCCTACTCCTGATGATTCATTTTCAAATCATATGAGCAAAAAAATGTTTACTGTTCACGTTCCTGACCTGTTTTCTGTTGTTTTGTATGTGTTTGACGGTCAGGGCGTGAGTTTGGGTGGGGTAGTCTTGTTATATGTTTCTGTGTTGGTTAAGGGTGACCTGATATGGCCTCAATTAAGGCAGTGTGTTTCATTTCCTACTGATTGAGAGCCATATTAAGGTAGGTGTTTTCACTTTGATTGTGGTGGTTGGTTGTCTCTCCTGTGTGCAGTGTTGTATGTTACGCCACACGGGACTGTTGGTCGGTTTTGTTTGTTTAGCATTCGTTTTATGTAGTCAGTTTTCCTGTTATGCGGTTCTCGTGTTTCATGTAAGTTCGTCGCACCAGGTCTGTCTACTTCGTTTGTTGTTTTGTAGTTTGTTTAAGAGTATTTGCGTTTCGTCTGTAGTCTTTTAAATAAATATTATGTCATCATACCTAGCTGCGTATTGGTCCCTCCGCTTAATTATGATACGTGTACAATATTAGGTGTTGGATCTGCAGTTTACCTATAAAATGGACTGACGGTAAAGTAGACATACTTGGTATTCATATCCCAAAAGATATAAATAAACTCTCCACAATGAATTTCAATAGAAAACTTCTCCTTAATCATATCTCAGTTTACTCACTTATTTATGGCGCTGCCTACTCCTGATGATTCATTTTTCAAATCATATGAGCAAAAAATGTGTTACTGTCACGTTCCTGACCTGTTTTCTGTTGTTTTGTATGTGTTTGACGGTCAGGGCGTGAGTTTGGGTGGGTAGTCTTTGTTATGTGTTTCTGTGTTGGTTTAAGGGTGACCTGATATGGCTCTCAATTAGAGGCAGGTGGTTTTCATTTCCTCTGATTGAGAGCCATATTAAGGTAGGTGTTTTCACTTTGATTGTGGTGGGTGGTTGTCTCCTGTGTCAGTGTCTGTATGTTACGCCACACGGGACTGTTTTCGGTTTTGTTTGTMCATTCGTTTTATGTAGTCAGTTTTCCTGTTATTGCGTTCTTCGTGTTWCATGTAAGTTCGTCGCACCAGGTCTGTCTACTTCGTTTGTTGTTTTGTAGTTTGTTTAAGAGTATTTCGTTTCGTCTTTTGTCTTGTTAAATAAATATTATGTCATCATACCTAGCTGCGTATTGGTCCTCCGATCCTTCTCTCCTCTCCTCGTCTGAGGAGGAGGAAGATCTAGAAAACCGTTACAGTTACTTTATCTGGGACGCTAAACCAAACAAAATAAAGGGTGCCTATCTATATAATGAATATGAATTGGTTGGGTTAAAATAAAATAAAATCACTAAACCTCTCTCTAAAGGTGTCATTTATTCAAAAGTTTTACTTGAACCCTAAATGGTTCTCAAGTAGATTACTAAGAAAAGCTCATCCATTGCTTAAAAATGGCCTTTTTGCCTTTGTGCAGATTGCCATGTCTCATTTTCGATTAATTGAAAATAACACTTCTTTCAAAGTATCTCTCTTTTTCAAACAAGCATTAAGCAGCTGGCTACAATTTCACCACCCCGAAAAAATATAACAAATATTACAACAAATATTATGGCTGAACTCAAATGTGCTGGTTGATAAAAGACCTGTATGTCACGCCCTGACTTTAGTTATATTTGGTTTCTTTATTATTTGGTTAGGTCAGGGTGTGACAAGGGTGGTTTGTTTAGTTTTTGTATTGTCTATGGGTTTTTGTCTTGTCTAGGGTTTTTGTATCTATGGGATTTTGTATTGTCTAGGGGAATTAGGTTGATGGTGGCCTGGATGGGTTCCCAATCAGAGACAGCTGTTTATCGTTGTCTCTGATTGGGGAGCCTATTTAGGTTGCCATTTTCCAAGTTGTTTTGTGGGTAGTTGTCCTGTGTAGGTGCCTGGATGCACAACGTTGGCGTCACGTGTCGTTTTGATATTTATTGTTTTTGTTGGCGACATCGGTAAATAAATATGTACGCTCAAAACTCTGCGCCTTGGTCTACTCCTTTAAACGGCCGTGACACTGTATTTATGAGAAAGTTTGAAAATTGTATTTTTTTTTAAATGATATTGTCAATTAGAATGGTAGAGTTATGTCTTTCATGGAGTTATCAGAATTGTTCGAGAAGGTCTGCTCAATCCAAGATTACAGCATTACCCCAAAAATGGAGGAGGCAGGTGTCTGCCCAATATAAAGGATCAAAACTGGCGAAGGAATAAAAATTGCATAAATAGGAAAGTATACCAGTTTCATTTGAGAACCAGGATGTTGAAAGCTGTGCCATACAGATTGCAAAATAGTTGGGAAGAGATTTTTGATGTACCGATTCCATGGTTGATATATATAACACAGGATTAAAACAACACAGGATTAAAGACTGTGCATTTCAGCTAAATTATTATATAGAATTCTTGCCACCAACAAAATGTTTAATATTTGGGCGTACAATCATCGAAGCTGCAGATTTTATTGCGAGGATACAAGAATCAATAGACCATTTATTTGGTATTGCCCTCAGGTAGCCTGTTTCTGGTCTCAGGTTCAGGAATGTGTAACGTTTGTCGTCGGGAGAAGGAGAGAGGGACCAAGGTGCAGCGTGGTAAGTATTCATAATTCCTTTTAATGAATACGAATACTTAGAACAAAACAACAAAAACGATAAACGAACAGTTCTGCAAGGTGACATACACTAAACAGAAAACAACCACCCACAAACATAGGTGGGAACAGGCTACCTAAGTATGTTCTCAATCAGAAACAACGACAGACAGCTGCCTCTGATTGAGAACCATACCAGGCCAAACACCACAGAAATACAAAACAAGGACAACATAGAACACCAGACATAGAATGCCCACCCAAACTCACGCCCTGACCAACCAAAATAGAGACAAAAAAGGATCTCTACGGTCAGGGTGTGACAGAATGGCTGAAAATGCATAACATTGATCTAAAATTGACCCTAGAAATAGTACTGTTGGGAGATCTGGAGTGACCGGGTCAGTCAATTACTAATATACTAATACTCTTAGTAAAAGTATTTATCTTCAACTCGCAATCTGTGGATTCGATTAGATAGATTGAAATTGTATGTTAAACATCACAGCATATTTGACAGATATTGGGATGGGCTGAGGGAAGCTGACGGTTGGGATGTGGAATTGGAGACGAGTGGGTGTGGAGTTGCTGGGCGGGGGATAGAATGACGGTCAAAGATAAAAGTCAAAAAATAAAGTCAAAATAAAACAACAATCTTGGAGGGCTGGTGGCCTGGCAGTTGGGAGCTGATGGATTGCTTGTTCGGTTCCCCGTTTTTGTCCTTGTGGGAGATCTGTCAACGTGCCCTTGAGAAGGGTGTTGACCCTGGTTGCTTCTGTGTGTCGCTCTGGATGGGAGTCCGTTAGATGACTAATGTGATGTAGTTGTTGAGCGGCTTCACTGCAAGTATATTGCATGTTTTAAATATTCAATAAAAAATGAACTATAATTTTTTTTAAACTATCATGGTCCAAACACACCTAGACAGTCGTGTAGATGACATGATAAAGGCTATTCCCCCTCAGCAGACTGAAAAGATTTGGTATGGGTCCTCAGATACTCAAAAAGTTCTACAGCTGCACCATCGAGAGCATTCTGACTGGTTGCATCACTGCTTGCTATGGCAACTGCTCGACCTCAGACCACAAAGGCACTAAAGAGGGTAGTGCGTACGTCCCAGTACATCACTGGGGCTACACTTTCAACCATCCAGGATCTGCATTGCCCCCCTCTTTTACGCTGCTGCTACTCTCTGGTTATTATCTATGCATAGTCACTTTAACTCTACCTACATGTACATATTACCTCAATTACCTTGACTAACCTGTGCCCTCGCACATTGACTCTGTACCGGTACCCCTGTATAAAGTCTCGCTACTGTTATTTTACTGCTGCTCTTTAACAATTTGTTATTTTTATATTTACTTTTACTTATCTATTTTTTACTTAACACTTATTTTTCTTAAAACGGCATTGTTGGTTAAGGGCTTGTAAGTAAGCGTTTCACTGTAATACCTGTTGTATTCGGTACATGTGACAAATACAATTTGATTTGATTTGTATGCCTAGTTATTTTCCCAGGCTTCTACTCTCCCCTCTGCAGGACAGGGACCCTCTAAAATCAGTATGTCTACTGAGAAGGGCTCAACTTCTTTTAACTGCCAGTTTATTGTTTTAAACTGTACACTTGGCATTTTAAATGATTTTCTCCCTGTATGAATACATTAATACATTTTGGTTTGACCTTTTAAGCTGTTCAGTGTGCTTATGTACTGGTCATCAAGCTAGCAATGCAGCATGAATATTGCAAAGCCCAACTAAGACATGCCATTAATAAGTGCGTTAGAGGTGTCTGTCCAAATTATTCTGACAATTTAGTGAATGGGAGGGTATATAAAGGACCACATTATTTTCTATCTCTTCAGTGAATTAAAGGAATACTTTAATATTTTTGCAATAKAACCCTTTAGCTACTTCCCCAGAGTAAGATCAACTCAATGATACCATTTTTATGTCTCTGCATGCAGTTTGAAGGAAGTTGCTAACTAGCGTTAGTGCAATGACTGGATGTCTATAGTAAATGCTAGCATGCTAGTAGATACCATAGACCTCCAGGCATTGCGCTAACGCTAGTTAGCAMTGGCTTGCAAAACTACCTGCAACTTCCTTCTGCAGAGACAGAAAAATTGTATCCYTGAGTTRATCTGACTCTGGGGAGGTAGATAAAGAGCTTCATTGCCAAAATCCCTAAGTATCCCTTTAAGGTTTCATACACAATATGATAAATTCTGGGATCAGATTTGACATTTGGTCCTTTCATTTTTATTTATTATCATTCGCTACAATGACAAAGTTTGACGGTCAGGGAATCCAGGCTAATCAGCAAAAGATCGTCATCGTCATCGTATCTCTCTTCAACTTGTTAAAGTTGCAGGTGCAGATGCTCGCTAGAGGATGATTGGAAGAGACACGTGTCACCCTCATCTAAATGGTCACCAATAAAAGCATCATATTAAACTTCCATTGATCCTCATAACTTTTCATACCCCATTTCCACCTGTCAGAGTGATCTCCTTCACACTCACTGCAAAGAGATTGAGCAGCTCACGGATCAGCTGTCTCCTACAGAAGTTCCACTCTCATAGACTGTCATATCACAGCAGAAACGGTGTCTGTGTCGATCACTCACTTTTCCTAGCCTTAATCCCAAAATGCACATCCTCAGCCTTAAAAGTAAATTATAGAAGATGAGTTTACAGCAAATTGCAGCCATAAAGATTTTCTGGTGACATGATCGGTTGAAACTGATACTTGGAAGGGCTGATGTGAAAGGAGCATGGTTTGTAAATTACTGTAACAAAGCGTTATCTGCACATGCAAATGACCACATCACACCCACCGACAACATATTTTAATTCTGTTTCAGTGAACAATCGATCCAAACTCGAGTCAAAGTCTTAAAAAGTTGTTAAAGTCAAAGAAGAAGACTAAGAAGAACAAGAATAAGATCAAGAACAAGACCTCTATGGGCTAATATTTTATTCAAAAAGGAAAAACATGTAGCTGAGCTAAGGTCTGATTCTAATTGGAGAAGAAAGCTTCTAACCTTGTAAGGGAATTGGGAATTGGAATTGGCGGAATTGGGAATTGTAAGGGAATTGACGGAGTCAAGAGCTCATCAGAGCACRGGATCAAGTGGAAACCCAGAGGTCTGAGTGTCCTGTCTTCATMGCAGACATGGCAATAATCTTACCAGGTCACTTAACAAATCAGGCAGTTTCAGAGAGACATATAATTCCAATATATTCTAGCTACAGTATCAACAGAGGCCCTGCCTACAAAGTTTAACTAAGGAAGTGTCCCTGATATTGAAGAAAAACAAGGCTCAAGATGAATCAGCATCTGCAAGGCCCCATATTACTTATTAATGTGCCCAAGGAGATTCTATCCAGAATGGTTGGCAAACAGAATGGCAATGTAAACAGTTAATTCCATCCCCATTCAGATGTGTTTCATTGCGAGGGGTACTCTCAGTAGTGATAACATGTTCTATGTGTAAGTTTATATAATGTGGATGAAGAGTTACTTGTCTAACAGAACACAGAAGATGTTCTTTAATGGAAGCCTCTCAAATATYATCCAGTTASAATCAGGAATTCCCCASGGTAGCTGTTTAMGCCCCTTGCTTTTTTCAATTTTTACTAACGACYTGCCACTAACTTTGAGTAAAGCCAGAGTGTCTATGTATGCGGATGACTCAACACTATACACGTCAGCTACTACAGAGACTGAAATGACTGCAACACTCAACAAAGAGCTGCAGTTAGTTTCAGAGTGGGTGGCAAGGAATAATTTAGCCCTAAATATTTCRAAAACTAAAAGCATTGTATTTGGAACAAAACACTCACTAAACCCCAAACCTCAACTAAATCGTGTAATAAATAATGTGGAAATTGAGCAAGTTGAGATTACTAAACTGCTTGGAGTAACACTAGATTGTAAACTGTCATGGTCAAAACATATTGATGCAGTAGTAGCTAAGATGGGGAGAAGTCTGTCTATAATAAAGCYATGCTCTGCCTTAACAACACTATTAACAAGGCAGGTTCTACAGGCCCTAGTTTTGTCGCACCTTGACTACTGTTCAGTCGTGTGGTCAGGTGCCACAAAAAAGGACAGGAAAATTGCAATTGGCTCAGAACATGACAGCACGGCTGYCCCTTGGATGTACACAGAGAGCTAATATTAATAATATGCATGTCAATCTCTCCTGGCTGAAAGTGAAGGAGAGATTGACTTCATCGCTACTTTTATTTATGAGAGATATTGACAGGTTGAATGCACCGAGCTGTCTGTCTAAACTACTGGCACACCCAACTACTGGCACACCCAGCTCGGACACCCATGCATACCCCACAAGACATGACACGAGTTCTCTTCACGGTCCCCAAGTCCAGAACAGACTATGGGAGGCACACAGTACTACATAGAACCATGACTACATGGAACTCTATTTTACATCAAGTAACTCATGCAGGCAGTAAAATTTGATTTAAAAAACAGATTTTTTTTAAACGTATGGAACAGCAGGGACTGTGAAGCAACACAAACATTGGCACGCACACACACACACACACACACACACACACACGATAACATATGCACATACATACACATGAATTTAGTACTGTAGATATGTGGTAGTGGTGGAGTAGGGGCTTGAGGGCACACAGGGTGTTGTGAAATTGGTGAATGTATTGTAATGTTTTTAAATTGTATAAACTGCCTTAATTTTGCTGGACCCCAGGAAGAGTATCTGCTGCTTTCGCAGCAGCTAATGSGGACCCATAATAAATACAAATACAAATATTGACTCCAGACTTGACTGAGAGGCCTTATTATATCTGCTGATGACTTTGAATGGAAGTATTTACTTATTGCRTAGTGTCGCTTTGGGCTTTGTGATAACTTGAGTCCATTTGACATTCAAGTTATCTATCAATCGRTTCTAGGTGTAGGGTGTTAAATTAGTCTTGCTCCCCCTCCGGTAATAGGGACAGAAGCGCAAGCCAGGGTGGCCCACTATCTACTCACCTATTTGCATATTTATCTCAAGCCCCTTATTGATTCAATAAGGTACTGCCGATAACAAGGGAATTTAAAATAGTAGCCACAATCCAGTTATCTATGCAGATTTCATTCATTATAACAGGACTGGAAGGATATATCTCTGTTCTGTACTGTAATTGATAAAAAATGGRTTTCAGCAATTTCCCCAGACTTAAGACACGTCCTAATAAGACTGAGGAACTTCTGTTATTATATGTTTATTTTAGACATACATTTGTTATGGTTTGATACAGTGAGATTAGAATGCATCTGAAATCTAAGCAAACTACTTCCATCTAGCCTCAGTGGCATTGCAGAGTGTAGTAAAAGCAATAAGAGTGGAAAYATGACATATATTGTCTGATAGGATATGACAAATCTAGGATACCTCTSTGACCTACATAGTAGGAATGCACAACAGGTGAAACCTCTGAATCTAGTGGAAAAAAGACACCCAAAGATGTCAAGATATTTTCCATGATTCATCTGGTGTAGGATATGGCCAAGACTTGAAATGCCAAAGCTACAGCTTTGGTGTTCTCAAAAGTAGTTCTCAGACGCCACTATCTACTACTGATGACCCCTCTGTATCAAGCTACAAAGACACTCAAAACTAGAGATAGATCTGGCACAGGAAAAAGCCAAGACTTAAAATGTCAACGCTACAGRGACCAACTGATAGTGGAGTGTCACTTTCTGACCTTAGTTCTTTTGTATTTTCTTTGTTTTAGTATGGTCAGGGCGTGAGTTGGGTGGGTTATCTATGTTTTGTGTTTCTATGTTGTGTTTTTCGTTTGGCCTGATATGGTTCTCAATCAGAGGCAGGTGTTAGTCATTGTTTCTGATTGGGAACCATAGTTGTCTTCRGTGTCTGTTTGTTCACGTTARGGGACTGTTTCGGTTTTCTATTCTATTCACTTTGTTATTTTTGTATTGTTGTCGTGTTCAGGATTATTAAATATAATGGACACTTACCACGCTGCGCATTGGTCCGACCTTTCTTACTCCTCGTCAGATGAGGAGGACGAATTCCATTACATGGAGCTACATAATGTACTTTCAAAGTGTTCACAGAGCCCATTTACAGTGCTTCTGACTGCCAGCAGAAATCTCAGAGGTTCTGCCCAAAWACAACTTCAATGAACTGTGTAAAACATTTTCAATTGTAACTCTCACAAATGTTTTTTTTGAGTCTGATTACAATACAATTTGACTCAATCCTACATAGGTCAGACTACCGGAAGCACTATTTAACAAGCCTTTATTTGGCATAGTGATTGGTGTGATTGTGTGCCTTGCAAGTATTTTTAAAGACGTGATCAAGGATTTATACTGAACAAAAATATAAAAGCAACATGTAAAGTGTTGGTCCCATGTTTCATGAGCTGAAATAAACGATCCCAGAAATGTTCCATGCGCACAAAAAGCTTWTTTCTCTCAAATTTTGTGCATACATTTGTTTACATCCCTGTAAGTATCATTTTTTTGCTTTGCCAAGACAATCCATCCACCTGACAGGTGTGGCATATCAAGAAGCTGATTAAACAGCATGATCATTACACAGGTGCACCTTTTTCTGGGGACAATAAAATGCCACTTTTGAGGGAGCATGCAATTGACTTTTGGCATACTGACTGCAGGAATGTCCACCAGAGCTGTTGCCAGATAATTGAATGTTAATTTCTCTACCATAAGCCGCCTCCAACGTAGTTTTTGAGAATTTGGCAGTATGTCCAACCGGCCTCACAGCTGCAGCCCACTTGTAACCACTCCAGCCCCGGAACTCCCCATCCGGCTTCTTCACCTGTGGGATCGTCTGAGAACAGCCACCCGGAGAGCTGATGAAACTGAGGAGTATTTCTGTCTATAATAAAGCCCTTTTGTGGGGGAAYACTCATTCTTACTGGCTAGGCCTGGCTCCCCAGTGGGTGGGCCTATGCCCTCCCAGGCCCACCAATGGCTGCCTGCCCATTCATGTGGAATCCATAGATTAGGGCCTAGTGAATTTGTTTCAACTGACTGATWTCCTTACATGGTGTAACTCTGTAAAATCATTGAAATTGTTGCATGTTGCGTTTATATTTTTGCTCTTTTCTAAATTACCAGCTAATTATAGTTTTTTACTTAGAACTGTGGCACACAAAGGACTGTATCCTTTCATCTCCATGGTGACCACAGACAAGAATCTTGTATCTTCCCTCCTCTCATCTCCAAGCTGGCTCTCTCACCATAATGAACTTGGTGTTTGAGGTTTGAAGACCATCTAATTGGTCATTATGTAGTCCAATCATTGCCTCATTTACAGGTAATTTAGACCAATCTGTTGTACAACATTACAGCCATGTCCGATGTTACTCTCTGATGTGAAAACATCAAAATTGACTGGAGTACTCCTAGGTTTGCTGGGGTCGCTTATGTTGCCTCTAGAGTTTGTTCTGGGAGTTTGGTGTYTAGTCACACACCCCTGCACTGTATTTCCCCCTTTTTGGTTTAGTAGAGCTAATAATGTCATATAATGTTCTCTGACCTCCCTCGGGCAGTGTGAACTCTCTACCTCTCACCTGACTTTTTCATTGAATATTGTGGTAGCTTCTTATTTCTTTACCCAGGCTCTATCATGCTGCAAACCATTGTGACTCCATTTCTGATTGATTACTTTCTTCTCCTCTGCCCTGGGGCATATGCCCTTAAACTATAGGATCTTGCGCCAGCCACGCTGCAGCCAGTAACTGCCCCCAGGTTAGCCAATTAGAAGGTCCCACGACACCAGCCCTGTTCAAGGCCCGGAGGCTCTGACGAATTCAGTGCATCCAGTGGTATTAGTGCTCATAATAGGCCTCTCCACCAATTACATCATTCAATACCGACAGAATAAGGCTCTCAGTTGCCAATGGCTATCTGTGACCTTTGCAATCCAAAATGACAGCATCGTATAGATTTAGAAAAAAGGATATCAAAACCCATTGCTAGTTCAAGTGATGTCGATGACCATAGAGATCATATGATATGATTACTAAGGCATTTCTCTTATGACTGACATTAACATAACATTTACAGGTCACGGTGATCATGAATTAGAAACGAGTCAGCCATGAGTCAGTAGGTGGGGAGAACAAAAGTACCTCCTGTTGCAGGTCCTTGATTATTTTGGTCTTTTTCTCCATCTCCATCTTGAGGAACTTGATCTGTGGGCGAAATAAATCAAATGAATGACATGGGTTTTTTGACAGACTGTCAATTTTTTTACAGACTGTTTCTTACAGACTGTCAATTACATCTAAAATGTGACATTTAACATGAAGGTATCATGAAGGTAGTAACTAACATCAACCATGCCAGCTATTCCTGACTGCACTGGATTTCATCCTACTGTATGTTGGTGATGTCCTTGCTCTATCTTCAATACATCTCAAGGTCAAACAACTTAAAATGATTCTCTGCCTTTAAAGCAGACTTCCTGCTAATGCTCCAAGTACCTCCATATGGTTACATTACACCGTTTTTACTGCTATTTTAGTTAGCTTCTAAAGATGTACAAAAACGGTGGGCGACTGCCTATTTTCCACTGTGTGATTAATATAATAGCCCATATGCTCATTGTGTCAGAGTGATATCTTTGTTTATCGCAATCTTTTTATCGCAAGCTTGGCATGTCTCTGTAGTGCAGCCATTCCTCGTGTCCTGTATTTAACAAGCAGTCAGGCGTCAAACGGCTGATGCAGATGGCGGCCCACCGTAGTGCAGGACTACATCAAAAAAGACTGGATAGCGGTGGGGGAGGGGGGGAGAAAGAGAGATATTCCAAATCCGATTCTGCTTTCTATTTCACCTCTGCGTTGAAGGATTCTAAGGGATAGGTTGTCCTTCAATGAGGTCATTGAGATTGTCCCAGGGAGGAAGGGGAGAGAATTRATGGCCCAGCTGACCTCAGCTCTGAAGGCACCCGGGGGACTTTAAACTATGGCTAGGTGGTTGACACACTAATAACATCACAGTTCATGTTGGTGCATTTGGAGTTCATGCCTCTGCCCATGGGTAGGTCGATAACACATCCCAGCACAACGTTCCCTCTGGGAAATGATGGATGTAAAATAGGAAACTGTAGCATGCTACATTGTTAACATTTGACATTTTCAATTGTGTTATTACAGTGTAATTAATTCATATGACTTACTGATAAATCAGAGCAATAAGCCTGAGCAATGTTGGAGAGTTTATTGTGTTTCCAGAGCTATTATACAATTAAACTGTATATTGCAACGCCCAGCATTTGCAACTAGTGTTACAAGTATGATGCCATATTTGCTATGATAGTGATGAAATAACCAGGCCAATCTTTTTCTTCGTGTTGTAATACTTTTTTGGAATGGCATGCCTCCAACTGGGCAATTCGATCATACATTTTTGTGTGTGGTTTATCTATTAGAGTTTGTGTACCTATTTTCTTGGCCTACCTAAAGTTGTTTATATTTTGAAGTCTATTTACATGCAGCATCCCTCCTTAACTTTACTGATGTCAGTTTTGTAGACTAGTCATCCAGAGGTAATACAATTGGATCTGTGTATTATTGACAAGCACCACAGAACGCTAAGACAGTTGTTGTGTTGTTGCTACTGTCTTGTCTAGAGTACCATTCATCCATGAATGGTTGTCATTTTTTTAGAAAATTCATGAAAGGTGGGCCTAATGTTCAATTATGCAGAGCAACTTACACACTGGCGTAGCAGAAATCAGCTCTGGGGGCCCATGCACCCGCCATCTCACACCTAGAGTGCATTTGGAAAGACCCCTTGACTTTTTCAGACCCCTTGACTTTTTCTAKATTTTGTTACGTTACAGCCTTATTCAAAAATTTATTAAATAGCTTTTTCCCTCATCAATCTACACACAATACCCCATAATTTCAAAGCAAAAATAGTTTTTTAGACAACTTTTTTTATTTTTTATATCACATTTACATAAGTATTCAGACCCTTTATTCAGTACTTTGTTGAAGCACCTTTGGCAGTGATAACAGAGTTGAGACTTCTTGGGAATGACTCCACAAGCTTGACACTCCTGTATTTGGGGAGTTTCTCCCATTCTTCTTTGCAGATCCTCTCAAGCTCTGTCAGGTTGGATGGGGAGCGTCGCTGCACAGCTATTTTCAGGTCTCTCCAGGGATGTTCGATCGGGTTCAAGTCTGGGCTCTGGCTGGGCCACTCAAGGACATTCAGAGACTTGTCCCAAAACCACTRCTGCATTGTCTTGGGTTAGGGTTAGGGTTAGTGCTTAGGGTCGTTGTCCTGTTGGAAGGTGAACGGTCGTGCCAGTCTGAGGTTCTGAGTGCTCTGGAGCAGGTTTTCATCAAGGATCTCTCTCTACTTTGCTCCGTTCATKTTTCCCTCGATCCTGACTAGTCTCCCAGTCCGTGTCGCTGCAAAACATCCCCACAGCATGATGCTGCCACTACCATGCTTCACCGTAGGGATGGTGCCAGGTTTCCTCCAGACTTGACACTGCATTCATGCCAAAGAGTTCAATCTTGGTTTCGTCAGACCAGAGAATCTTGTTTATCATGGACTGAGAGTCCTTTAGGTGCCTTTTTTTGCAAACTCCAAGCGGGCTGTCACGTGCATTTTACTGAGTAGTGGCTTTCYTCTGGCCACTCTACCATAAAGGCCTGATTGGTGGAGTCTTGCAGAGATGGTTGTAGTTCTGGAAAGTTCTCCCATCTCAGAGGAACACTGGAGCTATGTCAGAGTGACCATCGGGTTCTTGGTCACCTCCCTGACCAAGGCCCTTCTCCCTAGATTGCTCAGTATGGGCCTGTCTTGGTGGTTCCAAACACTGTTCTTGGGGACCTTCAATGCTGCAGACATTTTTTGGTACCCTTCCCCAGATGTGTGCCTAGACACAATCCTCTCACGGAGCTATACGGATAATTRCTTTGACCTCATGGTTTGATTTTTGTTCTGTGGGACCGTATATAGACAGGTTTGTGCCTTTCCAAATCATGTCCAATCAATTGAATTTACCACAGGTGGACTCCAATCAAGTTGTATAAACATTTCAAGGATGATTAATGGAAACAGGAGGCACCTGAGCTCAATTTTGAGTCTTATAGGAAAYGGTCTGAATACTTATGTAAATAAGGTATTTTAAAAAATGTTGATGTTTTATTTGCAAATAAAATCTAAATCTTTCGCTTTGTCATTTTGGGGTATTGTGTGTATATTGATGAGGGGAAAAAATGAATGTAATCAATTTTAGAATCAAGCTGTAACGTATGAATACTTTCCGAATGCACTGTATGTKTAAATTATATTAATTTTGTAAATAAWTTWTTTTGACAGTAACCCTCCTTTTTAATTTCCACATGTAGCAAGCAAATTGTTTATTTTGTCCAATCTACATGGTAGGAGGTGAGTCAGAAAGACAATATAGTTTTCATGCATCTAGTTAGCCTATTTTTCAGCGGCGCCGGCAGCAYCCCGCCTCGGCCTCCTCACCTAATTGGCTATCAAGTTAAAAAAAGTTTGGTGAATCAGGTTAGACTCGGATGGAGAGTGAGTGCGTTGTTCAAGATGAATGAACAAAAGTCAAGACCAAGTTGTGCACAAAAACGCCCTAAAAAAGCTTTATCTGATCAAGCTCGCGCCAAATTACTGAAGATTACTGAACCACATCACCAAAGCTACCAACTCKTCGACTGATGAAAAACCATTGAAGGTGTTAGCTAGTAGGCCTATTTATGCTGCAGCTAACACTAGCAGCATCCCAGTCTCGATAGAGACCTCACTGCCCGGGCCCAGAAATGACAGTGGCCTTGCTCGTCCTCATCTACCCTGCTCTTGAGAATAGTGACATTTCCTCTAGTGAGGGTGCTGGCCTTCCTTCTCCTCCTCTTCCTCTCCCAGAAAACCAAGATGACGACTGCCAGAYACCCAGCGGTGCTCATGAGAGCGACCTCCCTTCTGTGAACACTGGTAAGCCTACGAGTGATGAAACGGATCGCCCCGACAGCGTGGAGTCCGAGTTCCAATGTGTAATATAAATAGGCTACCAGCTAAATACTGTATATAGCTAAAGGTAGGCTAGACCAGGGTTTCCCAAACACGGTCCTGGGCACGGTCCATTTCCCAGGACATAGACATGTCTTATATGGGCAGAAAGCTTACATTCTTGTTAATCTAACTGCACTGGCCAATTTACAGTAGCTATTACAGTGATAAAATGCCATGCTATTGTTTGAAGAGAGTGCACAACAACAAAAAACTTTTATCACGGCAACTGGTTTGATACATTCACCTCTGAAGGTAAATAATGTACTTACATTCAGTAATCTTGCTCTGATTTGTCATCGTGAGGGTCCCAGCYATAAAATGTAGCATAGTTTTGTTTGATAAAATACAGTTTTATATTCAAATGTAGGAACTGGTTTCTAAAGTTTGAACCTCGGCTGTTTCCTTGCTTCAGGTCCTGAGCTACAGGCAGTTAGATTTGGGTATGTCATTTTAGACAAAAARMMWAAAAAATGGTCCGATCCTTTTAACATGCTAAAATGACGACCAAATATAAATAAACATGTACCCATTAAAGCAAAGCTACAGGCTACTTCAAGCACTAGCACCACAAAGCCTACCGATAAGCAGCCGCGTAYACGTCGCAATTTCAGAACCATTGACAACGATCGGTAGTCTATACTTTGTGAGTGGCTGACGCAGTCACATGTTTTAGGGGGGGGTGGCAAACTTTAACTTTGGGGGGGGGTTCCAGAGAAACTGTGCTACGCCAGGGAACTTACATTGAGTATGTGAACCCAAACAAGGTTTCTGAACCACACAATATGAACATTTGAATGAAATATAAATAAAATAAGAAAGGGATCTTTTGAGTGGAACCACAGCTTCACGTTCATCATCAAATGCTCTACATGTTATTGGCATTTATGATGAGTATGTGTTTCCCATCGCAAATGGCTTCCTATTGTGCATGTCAATTTCCAAGTACAGCTACAGCTGTTCGCTGTATGTGGTCCACTGGGGGTACTAATTTATAGTTTTTGCGTGTAGGGAAAAGGAAGATACAGATTCAGCTCCTGATTGAAACCGTATTGATTATCAGTTGCACTAATTTCATCAATTRCAAATGAGCCAAGATGATGAAATGTTTGAAGTGAGAACAGCTCATTGAAACATAAGCACGTTTAGTGCTTATGGTTTAGTGGTTTAGTGCAGTATCGTCCCAGACCAAATACCTTTGACAGTGCTTGTTACTAACCCTGGTTTCCACTTTTTGCTGCTTAGTAGGTTTAGAGAAAACACACTCTAGAGGTCCCTAGGGGCAGAGTGCAACACCAATCAAACAATGTTTTCTACCCAATGCCTCACATCAAATTCGCCCAGCTACGGAGAATAACCTCAACTCACACTCTGTTTCTTCGCCTCGAGCTGTAGGCATGGTCTCAATTGAAAATGTTAAAAACTCTACCTTATTACAAACAAGACAGTTATTCATACAGCATCAGCGTGCATTTTCCCAAAACTCCATTAGTACACTGAATAGTGGCAGTAGCAGAGTTATGCTGTATATGATACAACCAAGAAACTCAACTTTACAACACTTTTTTTTGTGCTATTCCAGAAACGTAGTAACCGGCTGGTAACATCATAAGAAATTTCCCCTTGTGAAAGACAGGCATTGATTTGATGCATTGCATTGCAGTAGCCAATACAATTTCCTTTAATATAGACCATAATTATCTCCCTACACCAGGGATTTGTCACTCATCTTAACATGAAAATGTCAACAACAACAGTTTGATTGTTGGCTAGCAACATCAGCCCCCCCCTTGTTCTGTACTTTGAAAATAAGACAGACACCCATTTTCAGACGTCCACACTTGTTTCAGGCCATGTTGTTCTTATTAGCAAATATTGAATATCTCAAAAGCATTTCACGGTCTGTTTGGGACATTAATTAGGCATCCTGTTGATTTTCTGATCATTTGTTTTTGAGAGGGAATTAGAGGTTCGCCAGATAGCCATAAGAGATACAGCAGTAAATATCTTTGGGYAGTGGMAATATAAACAGCTAGGGTCTAATCTATACAGTAGGTAMGAAAAAGGCTCCACATGAGTATAATGTTAATTACTGATGTTATAACAGCTTTTGTAGCTGTTATAAAAAGCTGTTATAAAGGCATTATGGGGGCCTACGTTAAATGCATACATAGGGGACCTACAGTAAAGTGAATTTATACATAGGGGGCCTACAGTAAACTGTTACCTATAGGTCCAATTCATACAGRAGGTATAACCATGACTGCATGTGTGGTATCGGAGTTCATTTGTAGCTTGCTATTCTCAGACGTCGGAATAGCTTGGCAATGTAATACAACTTGAGTAGAATAGAATTTATAGTAGAATGACAGCCAAGTACAATAGAAAAAGGACTGAGTTGCATGARGGAAAGAGGCCTGGAATACTTGGCGAATGAAAAGCAATGTTTATGACAGGATAACAAAAGGAAAAAATATATTAAAAAGTCACCTGGTCTATTAAGTGTTTCTTCTCCTCGTACTCTACAGGTGTTTCATTGAAATTATTCATCACCGTTATGGAAAAACATACTCCATCCTGTCAAGTTTAGCTTTTACAAAACGAATAATTTTATCAGAAACCTATCCTTTAAGGAGAGAGTGGAGAGCAGAAGGACCTCCCTCACTATGCTTCCTATTTCTGGGTTACACCTAGCTCTCTCACTCTCCCAGACTGGTTATTAAGTGGTGGGAGGGAGGYGGCCAGCCAGGAGAGATGGCTGCTGGGTAATGAGATGGGTGACGGGCGCCCACAGGCCCYGGTGACAGGTGACAAGGGGGAGGTTAGAGGAGTGAGGTGTAGACGAGGTGAGGACGACTGAGGGCTCCTACTCACTGTGGCCTGCTGTTTCTCGGCCTGTTCCGTTGCCTCGTCCAGCTGCTTCTGCAATGCAGTCTGGAGGGACTTCATCTCTTCCCTGTTGAGAGGAAAGGTGAGAAACACTCAGTTAGCACCTATCCTTCTCCTCTCCAACTCTTCTCGCAGTGGCGAGGGAGTAGTAATAGTATCTCAAGCACTGACTGACTGACTGACTGAGCACTGAATAGGATCAAATTATCAAATCAATTCATGCTTATTTTTTCTACCAAACATTTGTGATAGAATGCGTGACGAAATGCCAAACTTAAATCCAGAATGCCGGTATACGATTACAGCAGCAAAGAATTATTCCCTTTGACTGGGCTTAGTGTAGGTTTAGAGTTTAACTACATATGACATGGTCATGGTCCATCAATTGTGCAGTCGAGGAGCAGCATCTGCAGTCAACAGCACTGTGTGTCAATCTCAGAAGGAAAAGTCTCTCTTCACTGCTGCGATGCCCTGTCGTATTTCACATGCCAATGGTTGTGTCTGTTGGCATGAGCCCAGTCAAGCAAACATTTTTATTTTCCGCTACTTGGGATTTCATTTTTCTGATCTCACCCTAAAACCAGCAGTATGACGTTTTAAGGGTAGACAGAACAATGTTTAAGAAGTTAGCGTGGAATGAATTTGAGGTTGACATTTAAGGGGAGCCCAACAACATTTGGTACTGTAAATAAGCTTCAAGTCAACACATTGAGTCAACATATCTTCACCGATATTTAGAGACATTTGCCTATGGGCTACAAACAACACAAAATTATTCTGAGTGACATTTTCCTCAGGCAACACAGCACTGGACTGTGTATAAAATAGTGCATAACCCATTATGGGTATTTGTGGGAAGGCAGTTATGGTGTCTGTGGGAAGGCAGTTATTTACTTTAACCAGAGCACAAAAGTAAACRGGACAGAATGTTTGACTTTTACTACTGTCTTCCCCCACCCCGCCGCGTATTTCTTTGGCCCCTCAAGTTGTCTGTATATTTGCAGTTTAAATATAGTAATTGGTTATGTACACGATTAGGTAAAATTATGGTGGCAAGGACGAGGGTTAAGGTTTGTGTTTTATCATGTTGCTGACTACAATATGTCTGTTTTCAGCTTTTATAAAGGCTACAGTGTCTTAATTAAATAACATTTCTAAACCTGGAATGACAGCATCTTGTAAAGCCTCACGTTTGTAATTTTTCAACATGTGTTGACTTGAGGATGTGGCTACAGTACCATGGTTTCACATTAAAATAGTTGCTAGTTCTTACTCCCCCAAAGCAATCAAAAACATGATTGAAAGGTGTCAAAAACAAATGATTTTTCCATAACTCAGTTGCCTGGATATCTCGCGATGAAGTCATTGGATAATCATTCTTGGCAATGGAACGAATCAAATGCAGGATTAATCGGATTTATAGTGGAACGCAGGTGGCTGCTCAAATCGTCTGTGGACCAGGATAAACAATAAAAACAATAAAAAKCAACAATAAAAAATMGTTTTATGGTTTGTTTAWGATTGTCATGTGTTGATATGTTGGTTTGCTATTTATAAAGCGGTAGGGTATAAGTATATACTGTGTATACCAAAGTTGAATTGCAGGTAAAATCACATTGTTCTTGCACCATAGAAGTAATTAAAATTAATGTTGCTCTTCAAAATAATCCATATGGCWGCAATGTGCAATAGCAAATGGTTAAGAAGGTTAGYTCTACCTCTGCTTGTGGCTGAGTTCCAGGATTCTCTGGACATCCTTCTTGGCCACGGAGTCATCATTTTTCAGTGTCTAGAAMTGAGGAAGGAGAGCTTTTCAGTCTCGCAAGAGAAATTGGTTTATTATATGACCACTCACAGTCTCACTCCAACACTCCAAAGTGAAGGAGCTGATTCAAAGKCCTCATACAGTAGGAACGAAAAGAAAACAACAGTGCTCCTTTCGAGTGTAAATGCACACGTTGCTCCAAGCTGTCATACAGTCTATACACAGGCAAAAAAAGGTGTGAATAATGATTATTATTTTTCGTCCATATGGTGTAACCCCTCSTAGATGMATGTGTYTGCTTTTATGAGGGTAGTCGAAAATACTTATTGTGATACAACAAGTTGTAGTTTATTTGTAAGCTTGTAGGAGCTCATGTAGTTTATATGCAGGTTGGAGTGTAATTATGAACCTGACACTTTTTGGGGAAGAAAACTCTGGCAGAGACAAACTTTTGAATACAATAATAGAAGATTCAAGTGGTACAGTATCTTGTTGATAATACATTTGATTCTCATTTCCATAAACACAATAATTGGGAGTTCAATAACTGCAGCTSTGCGAGATTACCGAACGGTTTTAAAATGTGCTTCAGTATAATAATGAGAAGAGACATTCAGAAAAATACCCATATGGGCCTCCCAGTGGTGCAGGGCACTGCATCGCAGCGCTAGCTGCGCCACCAGAGACTCTGGGTTCGCGCCCAGGCTCTGTCGCAGCCGGCCGCGACCGGGAGGTCCGTGGGGCGACGCACAATTGGCCTAGCGTCGTCCGGGTTAGGCCGGTAGGGATATCCTTGTCTCATCGCGCACCAGCGACTCCTGTGGCGGGCCGGGCGCAGTGCGCGCTAACCAAGGGAGCCGGGTGCACAGTGTTTCCTCCGACACATTGGTGCGGCTGGCTTCCGGGTTGGAGGCGCGCTGTGTTAAGAAGCAGTGCGGCTTGGTTGGGTTGTGTTTCGGAGGACGCATGGCTTTCGACCTTCGTCTCTCCCGAGCCCGTACGGGAGTTGTAGCGATGAGACAAGATAGTAATTACTAGRYATTGGATACCACGAAAATTGGGGAGAAAAGGGGGTAAAAAAACAAAKKAAKAAAAWAWARATATTTCTGTATCACAAAAACTTTAATCTGGCTGCATCCCATCAGGATTCGATTTAGAGAGGTGCTGACACCTACCATAACAAACCAGGGTACCTCCATAAGCAGTTGAGGTGCGAAGGAATGGCCCCCATTAAACCCTATACTAGCACACCACAAAGCAACTGCCAAGAATCAAAGCTCTATCAGGCAAAGTTTAATTATGAAGGGTTGACCCAGCACCCAAGGGATGTCTAATTAAAAAAATAAACGCTTAGGTCAGTAAATCTCCACCAGAAAGGTTACTCTGTTACACATACATAATGGATTATTATAAAAAGTTACGGTTGATTGTTTTCCCCCCCTTTTTTTATAAGAGATCAWTCCCCCCTCGCTTCTCCCTTCATCTCCTACCGCCTGCTTTGCCTGGTACATTTGTACAAGGCACAGGGGACAKTGCCATCCAAGTCTGCACATAATGTACAGTAGCTAACTGAAATCAAAGCCTGCCCCGAGGACAGTGGTAGCTTAGARAGACACACAGTGCCAGCCAGACCCGACCAAGGGACAATGGATGCCACCGAAAACTGTCAGGAGGACAACACCAGGAACCCAGGCTGGCCAGGGTGTAACGGGTACACTAGGAGTCGCGAAGCAAGAACAGGGAGGGAATTTAATAATTAAAAGAAACATAGAACAAAACAAGAAACACGAGTAGTGTACAGACATATAACACAGGAACAGAATCAATAATGCCTGGGGAAAGAACCAAAGGGAGTGACAGATATAGGGMAGGTAATCAGGAAGGTGACGGAGTCCGGGTGAGTCTCATGAGGCGSAGGTGCGCATAACGATGGTGGCAGGTGTGCATAATAATGAGTAAACTGGCAACAACGAGCGCCAGAGAGGGGGAGTGGGAGTATACGTYACAGCACCCCCTCCCTGYCACGCGGCTCCTGCCGCAGGACGCCGACCAGAGGGACGGTCCCGAGTACCAGGAGTGGGCCAGTCGCTTCTGCTGAGGTGCGGGAACCTGTAGACTCAGCTGAGGTGCAGGAACCTGTAGAGCCAGCTGAGGCGRGGGAACCTGACGAGCCAGCTGAGGCGTGGAAGCCTGATGAGCCAACCAAGGCTTGAGAACCTGTCGAGCCAGCTGAGGCATGGAAGCCTGATGAGCTAGCTGAGGCATCCCCGGTAGCTTCGGCAATGGAAGCCTGACGAGCCAACCGATGATTGAGAACCTATCGAGCCAGCTGAGGCATTGAAGCCTGACGAGCCAGCTGAGGCTTCCCCTTTTTCTTCGGCAGCTTCCCTTGGACCCGACYTCACCAGTAAAAAAGCAAATAAAAATCCCTGTTGTTTCCCTTTGGTGATGCGTACCGGGTACGCAAAGGGAGAACCAAAGGGAGTGACAGATATAGTGGAGGTAATCAGGAAGGTAATGGAGTCCAGGTGAGTCTCATGAGGCACAGGTGCGCGTAACAATGGTGMCAGGTGTGCGTAATAATGAGTAAACTGGCGACAACAAGRGCCAGATAGGGGGAACGGGAGTAGACGTGACACCAGGTTACATGTCATACAAGTTCACAGGGTGTAATTGGGAAGTCATTGATTAAAACTGAAATGAAATTGGGCTACAGCCATCCAAGCCTACTAAAAAGAACACAGTGGCCCAGACAAACCCAAGGGACCACTGGCACCAAATTTGGCAACAGAGATTCTATTCAAGACTGCCTATGTGACAACGGTACTCTGGCTAACATCTGAGAGACATATTTGTGTCTGCTGGTTCTCTGRGGGACACAGGATGTTGAAAGTAGAATTTGGACTGAAAATACTCATACAACCTAACGTCTTTTTCAATCTATTTGTTCAATTCAATTCATTCCCTACTTGTTTGATGAGAACTGAAATGGAATCGACTGCAGCCCCGATCAGTGGCGATATACAGATGTATCAGAGAAAAATGTATTGCCTTGCTGCAGTATACAATTTAACAACCAAATTACACTGGAATCTCAAGATCTAGGATTAACTATGTTTATGTGGTCTTCCATTCAAGCTGTGCATTTACCAATTCTCATGAATTTATTTCACAGCATCCACTATGGGAGTGATGATCTTTATCATACATTTCCATCTTCTACCTCTCAACACCTGTCATTCCCCATTCTGTCAATCCTATTCTGCACTGTGCTCACAGGAAAGAGTAACGTTGTAACGTACATGTACATACAACATACCGTATACACAACATTTGCGGATCTGTATGTCAAAAACAGATTACATCGAGCTGTGGTAGACGTCAAGGGTAGAAGCATAGATACCATTTAAAGTAGACCTGGGTCATTCAAATAATTTCAGTGTTTGCTTGAGTCCGCCTGGAGTTCCAGATGGACAGGGTTAGCACCGTTTGAACTATTCCATTGGTTCCATTGAGCCAGGCAATTTCAYTCAAGCACATCTAAAGTATTTGAAAGATGTCAAATACAGTACTGAAGTCAAATAAGGTAATGTAAACATCCTCCATCAGCACCACACATGCACGTCCTGTCGCGACAGTTACTTGATCATATCATTCAAAATCCTCTGCAAACTAGAACCCGAAAGGGTTCTTCGGCTGTCCCCATAGGATAACCTGTTGAATAACTGTTTGGGGTTCCAGGTAGAACCCTTTTAGTTCCATGTAGTACCCTTAAAGAGGGTTCTACATGGAACCAAAAAGAGTTATACCTGGAACCAAAAAGGGTTCTCTTATAGGGACAGCTGAAGAACCCTTTTGGAACCCTTTTTTCGAAGAGTGTCGAGCCAGATTTCTCAACTCTTCCACCTTGGAGTAATTTTCCAGTTTTTACAACTGCACCTCAACTACAGGACTTCCACTTCCAATTCMTATTCATATCAGGTGGAGGGATCGTCAAAACGCAGAACATATTGCTTATTTGCTTTTAATAAATGAGGCCCCAGGTATGTGGTGGCTCATTATACCCCAGGACAGCGGATGAGAAAAAGTGAATCACAGGCTGAGCTGAATTGTTAAGCCCTTTTTTAAGTTCTTAGCCTTTCGAAATAACCCCATGGTTCCAAAGGCACTCAAAGCCATCCCCCTTTCTTTAACATCCCACTATAATCTGTCAGAAAAGAAACAGTGGGGCTCTAACCTGAAGGTTGCCTTTTATGCTGTCCAGTTCCTTTGTAGTCTTGGAGAGTTGACGCAGGATGCCAGTCCGCTCTGTGAAGACCTCCTTCAGCTTCTGCTCCAGCCCCTCATAGCCTTGTCTGTCAAGGGAGAGAGAGAGAAGAGAGAGAGATTTCACTACTTTATGTCCGCRGCCTGACAGAATCCCTCTTTATTGGCACCCTTYGGTGTAGGAGACGGTGTTAAAGCGGATTAAAAGTGTTGTGTCATTAGAGAAAAAGGGTAAAGAAGTACAGACACACTAATATCTACTCAATACTCAGTCCTTGGGTTTCGAGATAAAAAAGCACTTCAATCACCTTACCAATTTGGCAAATCCAACTGTCAAAAAGACTGAAATATCCACAGCACCCATTTGTCAAATGCCTTTTCTATTTCTTTATAAATCAAACTATTGAAATGTAAATGTGCAATTTTTTTTATGGTGACCTTGCCAAGAGGCAAACATGACTTTTCGCGCAATTGTGCATCAAAATTTGGTCATTACAGTCTTGTCTGAGAATTCTGAATGAATTCATTCCATATGATGCAAACCGGGAACATTCCAGAACCCCCAAAACACTCAAAGAACAATTTGGAAAACAACATTTATTTTTTTCCAGAAAAGAAATCTATATATCTATATAACAAGCACCATAGAACATTCTGGGAAAGTTCTGGGAACTTTCACATAACCAATTTTGGTTTGCTGGGTATACTGATAAAAGATTCCGTTCGACTTTGTCCATACCCTTTGCGTACTATTTTAGGGGTTTGCGTCTCTTACCTTACTAGCTTACCTATTGATAAAACAGACATATGGCTCTTGAAAGACAAGCATACACATCAGCCAAGTGAAGTAGAGTTAGGGAACCCAGTGGTTGGAGGAGTAGGGAATAGAGAGTGAAAGCTCAGGAGTGGCAAATAAAGAGCTGAAGAAGAAACTGACAGCTCTGGCCTTTTGGGGCTACGGTTAGCCATGTGAGCTCTTCCTCTCTCCTCTCTCTCTCTTCATCCCTCGCTCTCTCTCTCTCTCTTTCTCTCTCTCTCGCTCTCTCTCATCTGTGGTCATAGATAAAGACACTGCAGCTTGCCTACATCTTCCCTAGTGCCAACTGGCGATATCAGATTGAAAATCGATTTTTATTGAACGCAACACCCTCATTTACAAACAAAAATAAATGAATCAATCTTTTGGAAACTTCCTCAAGATCAAGCTGGTCAGCCAGCGGTTTTCGACGCAACCGGTCGTCAATTTTATATCGACATGCTGTGCATCGTTGATTGCTTTCAACCCCCCAGAAAGAAATCATTATTTGCAAATGCTGTGTTACAAAAACATTAAACATTTCACTTTAACCACTCCCCTAATTTGACATTCATTTAAGTTGGTAAATAGACAATAGAAGCTCTATCTCTACAAGTCACYAGAACATCAAGGGCCCTCTACAATCAAAACCAAGAACCAGGAAGTGTAGGGGGAAAACAACATCCTTCCAACACCGCYGAAATGCCTGTAAGACAAACACCCAAATGGCATTGCTTTGTCTTACACTAGAAGCTCCAGAGGAAAGAGTAGAGCCCCAAGTGCAAGAAAATGTTACTTAACGTCTGGAGAAAAACAACAACCCCCGCCATGCAGCTTAATGAGCTTTACTGTAAACCCCTCTGAGAGTGGATTTTGGGGACCAGGTGTGGAAAAAGAAATATACTGTGTCATTTCTTTGTGCTTTTGAATGCAACATTGCTGCCCACCATATTCGGCTGAATCTGGGAGGGCTCCCAGCCCGATCGACCTGGGGCCTTGTTCCAAAAGTCTCATGCACCTCATGTCACAAATCCCATCACCGGATCAAGCACAATAACACATAAATCAGTAATAGAACAGCAGCACCTAAGAAAGAAATAAAGAACATGCTGTAATGCATCCCGCGCATGAGTTGCCACCGTATGGCATCTGTGAAATCTATTGCAGGCTCACGCAACAGAGAGATGGGGAAATCACTCCCTGTCTGCCAGCGTATTCATTACCCAATGGAATTGGCCCATCCGTGGGAGTGAAACGAATGAGACTCGTAATTTGAGGCCCACTGAAACAGAACTAGCTATATCACATGTAGAGTCACAGATTACGGTAAAAAAACGTTGCGCATGGTCCGACATAAATTGTTAACTACTGCCAAAAATGGCGGCAGATRCCTAATTATGTCATGACCTTTCCCCCGACACCAGCGTCCTGGCAACCTCGCGGTTTCACGGATCCGTTGGACGAGAGAAAAGTGTGCTAATGAGAATCGGGTTGTCTGACAAACAGTCTTATGATCAGATAGGAGGCCGCTGTCCTCAGGATTCTGCTGCCAGTGATCACATAATTCAATATTTTTTAGTTGGGCCTCTGCAATTTCCACATTCTTTTATATCCATCTTGATCGAGCATCTTAAGTCAAGACAGTAAAACACGAGCGGCTCGAAATAATGAAAAATGCCACACGCAAAAGAATGAAGAAAGATGAGCTTTCTCCTATATGAGGAGCATCATCATTTATTGGTGGATCCTGCGTTAACTTCTTGCGGACAAACATTTCTCTAGCCTTGAAATCACAGCGAGTTTCTGAGTTATATGAGGTTGACCCTGCTGTGTAAAAGAGAAGTGCTGAGCCGTGGGCCTGGAGAGGGAAAAGTGCTGAGGTCTACAATCAACAGCAAAACAACAGCTCAATAAGGGGAAGGAGGCAAGGCCATGCCACTTTCCCTCTCTACCTAGAGAGCAGCTGCAGAAGCAGCTTGGTCTTCAGTTCAGTTGACAGGGCTGGCCTGTAAACGCTCTATCGTAGCACCGGTTACAAGCTATTGACCCGGGCCTTTTTTTAATAACGGCTAATAGCTTATGAGATCATTCAGCCTCGCTGGGCAACGCCACGGCAGTCAAAGTGTGGAAATGATGTGTAGGAGGTGAGGGAGCGAAGCCTTCTGTGAGTGTACATAGAAACAGTATGTAGGCCTGTCTCGCTTACGCACACTGGTGTGTGRAAAATCAAGAATGTGCACGCTTGTTGCGGGCACAGTTTTCAGTTGTGATTCATACATGTGGCTATGTACTACCGGAGGGATTAAAGGAGAACCAAAAATAAGCGTAGCTTATTTGATGGGGATACTTCCATCCAGCTACCGTGCAATGCTTAATAAATCATTAACGAAGGCGTTTCTAAATATTTATATCTGTTGTAAATTGTTGACAAAAAAATGGCAATTAAGTACATCCCCTTTAATCCAACTTTGTAACACAATCAAATTTAAAGAAATACTTTTGCAAGACACTGTACTGTAGCTGGCAATGTTTCATATTAATCAATGACCTATTGCCAATTCATAAATCTTTGTTTTAAAATAAACAAGGTATTCATTGATATGAATGGATGTACTTGAAAGGATCCTACTCACACCAGACACACCAGTTGTAAGGATGTATGATAATACAAGGAATATGAATAATAAGGAATTCCCATGGTGGCCCATGTGAGGACAATCCGTAGATAGTATATAAACACAAAACTACACTGAGTGTACAAAACATTAGGAACATCGTCCTAATATTGAGTTGCAACCCCTTTTGCCATCAGAACAACCTCAATTCGTCAGAGCATGGACTCTACAAGGTGTCAAAAGCGTTCCACGGGGATGCGGGCCCATGTTGACTCCAATGCTTCCCACAATTGTGTCAAGTTGGCTGGATGTACTTTGGGTGGTGGACTATTCTTGATACACATGGGAAACTGTTGAGTGTGAAAAACCCAGCAGCATTGCAGTTCTTGACACACTCAAACCGGTGCGCCTGGCACCTACTACCATACTCCGTTCAAAGGCATTTAAATATTTTGTTTTGCCAATTCACCCTCTGAATGGCACACATATACAATCCAAGTCTCAATTGTCTGAAGCATTAAAAATCCTTCTTTAACCAGTCTCCTCCCGTTCATCTACAATGATTGAAGTGGATTTAACAAGTGACATCAATAAGGGGATCATAGCTTTCACATGGCTTCACCTGGTCAGTCCATGTCATGGAAAGAGCAGGTGTTCCTAATCTTTTGTCAACTCAGARTTACTGATCATGGACTACTTTCGCATTGTTTCTTAGTAAATATATTTAGAAATGCCTTCGTTATGATTTACTAAGCGTTGCCCGGTAGCTGGATGGAAGTATCCCCATCAGATAACCCATYTTTAAGAATGCACCTCGAAACCAATATTGTGTGGCAAATAAACTGAAGGGGAACKTATTTTACGACGAACAAGCTACAAAACCAACAGTAGAAGTTATTTGTAAGTGCTAGCATTTAACCCGTCAAATTTAGAAGGAGTTTATTTGCTGTCATGCCGATTYTGAGGAGACAGCGGTTTATGCAGTGCCTCCAAGTTCAGGCTGGTTTAATTGTGTCATTAAGAGGGTGCAAATAAATAGTTGTAATAAGGGGGACTGCCCAAGGCTTGTCGAAAAATTCCTTTATTTCTCTACCCAAGCGTGACTACCACCCAACACCTGTGACAAAATCAATCCGTCATGTTTACTGACTCTTGTCTTGTATAAACATAGCAGACAGCAGGGAATATTAATTGCGTTGTCAGGCTATCTGGCACAAAATCTTCTTTAATTGTTTGGTTGCTGGACACGGTAAAACAATGGGTTCAGAAGAAGCTAATTTGGCATCAAATGTTGGTAAGACGACACCTAAAGAAGGGTGGACACAACGTGACGCAGTCCAAAAGCGTAATATATCCCTGAAAAATGATAGCGTGCTCATATTTTAAAGTATATTGATCCGTGGCATATTCAGTGACAGTATCCAATGTCAYCTAACAGAGCTGTTTGATATGAAATAAAATATCCAATTGTATCTCCTTCCAAGGTCTTGCATGAGATGAATGTTCTCCATTTCATATTGATTTGTTTTTCTTTGTGATTTATATCTGAAATTAAAGAGTGGGGGTTCTGAGACTAAACGAGACGCTAAAATGTAAATGTGCATGCCTATGAAAAAAAATAAAACAGCTTTTAAAATTGATGAAAATTATTTAGGAACTTTCAAAGTGTTTTTATGTGTGTGCGTTTTTGTAATGTGATGACCCACTTCCTTTGTCAGTGACCTACTATGAACGGGCCTGAAAACTTTTGATTAATTGATTAACGAATTGACTGATACATTTTTCACAGATACAGTCGTCAACACTATTCTGATGATATTCCGTAATTAAAACGAAATGAGCTGTTCCAAGAAATATGTTGAAAATGTTCAACTATCTTTACCAGGTAGAAATAAGCACATTTTACTTTAATTTGTGTTAACATTGCTGACTAGTTTTTAGAGCAGAGAATTAAATATTTGACCTTTCATTGGGAATGACAAGATTGTAGTGTCAGATCCATTGGTTGACTTGCCTCAGTCTGCGGCCCCCATACAACTGTGACAAGACTAAACGAAACTTGAGCTAGATGGAGTATTCTATTGAGGGAGTCCTAGATGACCTAGTTTTAAAAAAACATATTTTCCCTTCAAGAGGCCACCCAAATAAGTTCCCTGAGGTAATTCTGTGTGTCTGTGTCTGTGAGTATGTGTGTAAAATCCAGGCTGTATCACAMCTGGCCGTGATTGGGAGTCCCATAGGGCTGCGCACAATTGGCCCAGCATCGTCCAGGTTTGGCCGGAGTAGGCCATCATTGTAAATAAGAATTTGTTCTTAACTGGCTTGCCATGTTAAATAAAGGTTACATTTAAAAATGTAAAATCCCCTGACTGAACTGACCTGGCCTGCATCTTCGATGATCAACCGGACCAAATGATCTTAGGGTGGATCTTTGGGGACCAGCACGACCCAAYAATGGCCCCTGATTATCCATGTGTAGGATACATATGCATTGCTGATATATGAGACCATTTTCAGTGTCACCCATCCCAAGCTGGTACACAGCAACTGATACAATGGACTTGTTTGTGGAGAAGTTTTACAATACACTGAGCAAGGACGTGAAAGCCCCATATTATCTGAAGTGAACAGGAATCTCTCGCTATATGCTTCTTCATTCACGTAGCAAMGCCAGCTAATTTGTTCATCACTTAAATTGCCTAATATTCTACAGTGTTCAAATTTMAAGACATTGAAATAGAAATACTTAGCATAATAAATTAATAATTCAATAATWTATTGCAGGCATTTTCATGCATAAATGTATGCCAATTACTTCCCTTGATGTTAAACACTCCATCATTCTGTTATTCCCTATGTGGAGACAGTATTATTTTTGGGGCATTAATTTACATACTGTATATGAATAACACAATAGTTATAAATGGATGTAATGACATTTAAAGGYAAATTCCACCCCAAAACGATKTTTTGGTATTTGTTTCATTAGTCCATTGTTGATATAGTCCRAAAATGTTTTGCATGTCAGCAATCAAGTTTCCAAGATATGTAACTTTCAATATACAGAAATACAGCCAGCAATTTCTCAAGCTAGAATTTTGCTAGGACTGTCTGGGTGTGGTCTGAGTGGGGAGGGGGGAACTAAAAACTATCTGTTATTGGCAGAGAGGTTTGAAACTCTCTTTCTTATTGGTCTATTAACTATTTTACCGCCTGGTGTTGGCAACAGGCAGGCCAAAACTCCATCCCACCAAAAGAGTAGCCTTTTCAAACAGATTTTACACTAAAATGGCATTATCATAATTTTTACAATTTCYCAATATTATTCCAACCTCATAGTGTGGATGGATGTGGCTGTTTCACCATTAAGGATTCCAGGTTTAAGCCTATCTTAAGGTAAACCAAATGTACTTGCTTGGAGGTGAGAGCTTGTCAGCATTCCGTCTGCTCTCCCCTCTGTCATGCACACTCTGAATCGTTTTCACAGTAGACGTTCAACATGAAACCATCCTCCCAGCTGTGGCCACGTCTCAAAACGGCATGCTTTATTTAATAACACTTGGCCCGAGCCGTCTAGACGTGCAGCCTGCATGAAAGTGTTATCCGGCGAAGGGGAAAAAAACCCTAGGAGGAATCGCTTTTTCTGGCAAATTTAATATCCAAACTGTATTTGTGCGCACCATATCACTTCTGTGCCTTTAATAAATACGCCCTAGAACACAAAGAGACAAGGAGCGCCTTGCTTCTTCCCGCCTGATTTACAGACGAGTTGTGACTCACTCTCCCTTCCTGTGATTGCATGCAGAAGCTCTCGACTGGGGCCTATTTTACAAAGAGGGTGTTAAAAAGATATCCCCAGACTTGACCAAGGTTGCCAGCTCCAATTAAATCTTTGATATGGAGTGTTTCGAATGCAGCGCCCACCAACATCCAGTTCCTGTAATGGTTTGTGTTGTGAACCCCCGTGCAATTCTTGTGTTCCAATCAAGCGGAATGCCTTTACTCTTCTCTTTGAAAGGCACACCTGCCAAACATCAAAAGCTACAAAGTATCTCTCTATTGAGGCTATAGATAATACACTTTCATTGTGTGGGAGAGAGAGAACACCACCTTTTCAGTGAAAGAAAATTTAGGCTGCTGAAAAGCCAGTACACACCTACAAACCAGGCAGAAATGTGTAGGAAGAAAAAGTCATAGTGCGAGTAACATTCAGCCCTGTTCCAAAAAAGAATTCAACATAACATCTTATATTCAGTTGAAATCCTTATATTCAGTTGAAATCCACTGATATTGTTTACTCTTATCCATGTAGAATGCTGTTACGGCCTTGTAAAACATGCGCCATATAGAATAGACTGTGGTATGATTCTTATATACTCTTTTATACGGTTTGTATGATATCAATATCTCTCAGTGTGCCAATGTAGGAAGGAAGCAAACAACAAACAAACGCATATGTACATGCGAGGCTTGCCAGAGCAAGAGTAAATATTTGACTTTGCATGCCTTTCGAGTTAAAGCTTCACATCTTTCACTCCGACTAATTAAAAAATGTCCCTGCTGTCGCAGAATGAAGCTAAGTGTGTCCATGAACCCAGATACACAATGGAAAACGGCATAATACGAAATGCAGTATTTGAGAATGGTGGATTGAATGATGGAATGAGTCAAGTCCTAATGTGATTCACTAAACGGGTTGGATAGAGCACTATAACAGAGCATCAGTGTAATAGGCTYTAGTGGTAAGATGGGATAAAAAGGAGATGATGCGAGCAACCAAAGCTTCTTGGTCCGACCACATYAGAATTTCTCGGTTAGTAAATAAGTAAAGACTGTATAATCGCCTTAGACACACACCACAATGAGCAGACGTGTTTGGAAGCAGCACTACATCTAGAGAAAAAAATTCCCCTCCCATGAATTCTGTTTCATTGCAGAGAGAGTGGAATAGCCAGGAAAAATACAATGCATTGTGTTCCTGTCTAATCACATGTAAGTGTGGAATAATGACCGCTCAAAGATGTGTTTTGAGATCTACTACATTGCACTGGGGTTTTACAGAATCACTGATCTACAAATCACGATTCTGCGCCTCACCTTGCTCAAACTGATCCCCTCAAGCARGCCGGTTATCTATGGCAGTGGTTCTCAAACATCTCCTCGGGGACCCGCAGCCATTCCATGTATTTGATCTATTCTATGTTTTTCAAAMCTAGCACACCTGATTCAACTTGTCAACTAATCATCAAGCCTTCGACTAGGTCAATCAGGTGAGCTAGTTCAGGGCTACAACAACATTGTGAAATGTCTGGGGGTCCCCGAAGACAGGTTTGAAAAACAATGATCTATGGGAGCTTTAGTGGCTCTGTAGGTCCGATTCCCCCTGCTGACCAATAGCGAAGGAAGAAGTGAAGTTGGCAATAGGCAAGAACAWGCACCTGATTCACATCAWGGGCAATCAGTGAAGCTTCTGCCCCACTTACAAGTGTAATTCTGAGAGAGGGAAGAAGAATGAGCCGAGAGGGGAGGATGGAGAGGCCGAGAGGGGAGGATGGAGAGGCCGAGAGGGGAGGATGAAGAGAGCGAGAGAGAGAGAGAGAGGGGAATTTGGAATTGGATGACGGATGTGACTTGATTACTGGTTAACTACCCTGCTGGTGCTCCGTTCAGTTTTGGATGAGGAATCCTCTGGCGGTGGGATGATCAATTTAGAGTAGGCAAGACCCTGTTTGARTCCATTGTTTGGGCACAGGCGAGCTGTCAGTCGGCCTGTCTCTGGGAGTGCTTTGAGTTTYTTTRCTGTCGCTTATTTMCTACAGTYATTTGCCACTTCACCAACTCCTCAATAAAATCCCCAATCAGGCTTTTCATTAAATTTGTTTGTGTTCTACTGGTCTACTGTGTAGAATACCATAGCAAGGTTAGATGTCTCTTCTCCACACTATCTTGTTACAAGGTTAGATYTCTCTTCTCCACACTATCTTGGSAGAGTTGCAAGATTAACATTATGAAATGCAAAGTCAAGCATGCAATATGGGGCTTTTCACAAATCGCAGKTTAACTAAGAGGAAATGCTRAGGATGATTGACACACTGAAATGAAACTCTTGACAGGTTTGAAARTGACATTCATACATCAACAACAAAATGTGAAATATGAACATCAGGGAGTAGTGGGCTGCGACGAGACACCATACATTACTGTTATGAAGAAAATATGTGCTTATATTACATTGATATGTGATATAAATTGCTGTTCAGCAGTGACCCAACCCCTCAAACAAACCACATCTTTAARACCTGCCCTACTCGTYTTTTTCTTACAGCTTCAAATATTCCAAGAGATTGCTATCTTACATGCTCAGAATACAGCATATTTTGCCACCAGTTTTTAAGCACAGCTGTTGAGGATTGTGTGTAGTTTCTCTTTTACATTGCATGGAAACGTGACCGTAACAGGAATAAAGCGCAAAAACAACAATAAGATACGAAGTATCCAGTCAAAAGTCTGGCCACACCAATTCATTCAACGTTTTTCTGTATTTTTACTATTTTCTACATTGTAGATAATAGTGAAGAACATAAACAAAACTAGAATTCAGCAAAAAAAAACACTGTCAACTGCGTTTGATTTTCAGAAACTTACATGCTGTAAATATTGTATGAACATAACAAATTCAACCAACTAAGACATAAACTGAACAAGTTCCACAGACATGGTGACTAACAGATATTGAATAATGTGTCCCTGAACAAAGCGGAGGCGTCAAAATCAAAAAAGTAATAGTCAGTATCTGTGTGGCCACCAGCTGCATTAAGTACTGCAGTGCATCTCCTCCTCATGGACTGCACCAGATTTGCCAGTTCTTGCTGTGAGATGTTACCACACTCTTTTCCACCAAGGCACCTGCAAGTTCCTGGATTATTTCTGAGGGGAATGTTGCCTAGCCCTCACCCTCCGACCAACAGTCCAAACGTGCTCAATGGGATTGAGATCTGGGCTCTTTGCTGGCCACTATGGCAGAACACTGACATTCCTGTCTTGCAGGAGAATCCAGGGACAGACGATTAGTATAGCGCTGGTGGCATTGTGCATGCTGGGTTAGGTCGATGCTCAGAGTGTGATGCAAGAGAGCCCATGTCCATGGAGTGAGGGTGTGTACCACATGAGGAGGAGGATGTCTCCCTGTAACGCAGGCGTTGAGCCGTGAAGATTGCCGCATTGCCATGACCCATCACATGGCATATCGCAGTCCAATGATGCTGCTGACACTCCGCCCGCAGACATGTCCACCTGTCCAAAATCGGATCGGCTCGCTCCATAGTAGTGACAGGCCTCGAGTGTTGATAACACTTCATTCCTTGTACGAATTAAATGCGGAATCCTACCATCATCCCTGGTGAGACAAGAACCGCGACTCGTCAGAGAAGAGCACTTTTTGCCAGTCCTGTCTGGTTCCAGTGACAGTGGGTTTGTCCCATAGGCGCCGTTCTCGTTGCCGTATGTCTGGTGAGGACGCTGCCCTAACAAACAGGCTACAAGCCCTCGAGTCCAGCCTCTCTCAAGCCTATTGCGGACAGCTCTAGCCGCTAGGAGATTGTGCGGTCCTGGTGACCTGGCAGTGTTGTGCCATTCCGTGAACCTGTGCTCGCAGGTGTGAGTGTCGGATTGTGTACGATCCATGTACCGATGTGCAGGGTGTTTTACACGAGGCTCGCCACTCTGAGGACGATCAAGCTGTCTGTCTGTCTCCCTGTAGCGCTTCCTAGGCGTCTCCACAGTCGACACATGGCAATTTATTGCCGGCCTGGCCACATCTGCAATCCGTCATGCCTGCCTTGCAGCGATGCCTAAGGCACGGTTCACGCAGAGATGAACAAGGACCCTCGGCCATCTTTATTTTTGTGTTTTCAGAGTCAGTTGAAAGCGGCTCTTTAGTGTCCTAATTTCCATAACTGTGACCTTAATCTGGCCCACCATCTGTAAGCTGTAGTTGTTAACGACCGTTCCACAGGTCATGTCATAATGTTTATGGTTGCAGTTGAACAAGCATGGGAACAGTGTTTAAACCCTTACAATGAAGATCGGTGAAGTTATGGATTTTTTAACGAATTATCTTGAAAGAAGGGTCCTGAGAAAATGGCGATTTTTCTTTTTTTGCTGAGTTTATGAAATAACACATAAGGAATGATGAAGTAATCAAAAAACGTGTTTCAACAACTCAAAAATATGTCATATTTTAGATTCTGAAAGTAGCCACCCTTGTGACTTGATGACAGCTTTGCACACTCTTAGCATTCTCTCAAACCAGCTTCACTGAAGTTTTTTCCAACAGTCTTGAAGGAGGTCCCACATATGCTGAGCACTTGGTTGCTGCTTTGCCTTACTCTGCGGTCCAAACTCATCCCAAAACATCGAAAATTGGGTTGAGTCAGGTGATTGTGGAAGGCCACGGTCATCTGATGCAGCACTCCGCTCACTGACCTGTCTTGGTCGAAATAGCGCCTTACACAGCCGGAGGTGTCTGGTCATTTTCCTGTGAAAAACAGTGATAGTCCCACTAAGTGCAAACCAATGGGATTGTGCGTTATCGCTGCCAGAATGCTGTGTTAACCATGCTGGGCTTAAGTGCTGCTTGACATTTCTAAAAAAATCACTGACAATGTCACCAGCAAAAGCACCCCCACCACCATCACACCTCCTTTACCATGCTTCACGGTGGGAACCACACATGCAGAGATCATCCTTCACCTACTCTGCGTCTACAAAGACACAGCGGTTGGAACCAAATCTCAAATTTGGACTCCATCAGACCAAAGGACAGATTGTCCACCATTCTCAATGTCCCATTGCTTGTGTTCTTGCCAAGCAAAGTCGTCTTCTTATTAGTGGGTCCTTTAGTTAGTGGTTTATTTGCGAGTAGTTCTACCACTAAAGCCTGATTCACTTAGTCCTCCTCTGAACAGTTGATGTTGAGACTGTGTCTGTATTGAACTTGATGAAAATTTCTTTTGCACTGCGAATTTCTGAGGCTGGGTAAACCTGCTATGACTCATTCCTCTGCAGCAGAGTAACTCTGGCGTCTTCCTTCCTGTGGCGGTCCTCAGAGAGCCCATTGTCATCAAACGCTGATGCTTTTGCGACGTGCACTTGAAGAAACTTTAAAGTTTTCACGATATCAGCATTGACCTGACCTTTCATGTCTTAAAGGTTATGATGGGACTGTCGTTTCCCTTTTGCTTATTTGAATGTTCCTGGTCATAAATATGACTTGGTCTTTACCAAATAGGCTATCTTCTGGTATACCACCCCTACCTTTCACAACACAACTATTGGCATCAAATGCATTAAGAAAATAAATCCCACAAATGAACTTTTAACAAGGCCGACAACCTGTTAATTGAAACACATTCCAGTGTGGACTAACCGCTAATGAAGCTGGTTAAGGAGATGACAAGAGTGTGCAAAGCTGCTCATCAAGGGAAAAAGGGTGCACTTTGATTAATATCAAATATCAAATATATTTTGTTTGTTTACAACTTCTGGTTACTACAGTGATTCCTATTGTGTTTTTTCCATAGTTTTTGATGTCTTCACAACCATATTTACAATGTAAAAACAGTACAAATAAAGAAAAACCCTGCAATGAGTAGGTGTGTCCAAACTTTTGACTGGTCTTGTCCATTGATTAGTCTGGTCTGAGAATTTCTAGTTGAATACAGATGTTTWGGGCATCAATGTCAATTTCTGTCAGATAACTTTTCTTTCTGTCATATATTGACATTTTCTCCAGGAATATGTCAATCCTAAACTCCAAAAGCCTTTACTTCTCCCTAACCCCATCCTTCACCTSAACAACCACAAACTTGAATTCCTAATCATAAACCTTACAATGATGAAAATAAGATGAAATTGCAGGGTTTGATAAAATTGTCAAATATGGCACACTCAGTGCTTTCAAAACGTCAATATGAGACGTTGGTCTGTCCAAATACTTCACATTTATCTGACCTTCGCCCAAAATGTCTGAATGTAATGAAAAAGGTATCACACCAAAAAAAGCTATCTTATTTTTTCCTCTATAGCCCATCAAAGTCAGTTCAGCCTGGAACATAAAACAAAAACCAAAATTCAAAGATTCACAACATTCTTGTTAAATAATTCCAATTGCTTAATTTGGAARGGCATAGAACCTCTGACTACACTAGCACAGACCATACCAGACATGCAGTCTGACATACATTTGATTCAATTATTGGCTGATGCGCCGCTTTTTGTTTCACAACATTGATTCCTTGTTAACATGAATCCAAACACGTAACAGTGTAACAACACAGTCATTGTAATCTAAAATCTAGCTAATGGACTTAATAAGAACCTGGACAATAGGGAAAAAGTCACATCCTATCTGCATGACGTTTTTATAACAAAAGACACAAACATACTCTTCCAGCGCCACAAAACATCAAGCCCCAGGCGTGTTTTGATTTTACACCACGCTGCAAACGTGCTTAATTAAACAGATGAAGGAATCCATACAACCGTAGAGTGGAAGTGCCCATTATGTTTTCAAAGTAAAGGAAAGATATAACCCCTCGTTTGAATTACAGTTCTACAGATTCTGAGAATCAACATTTGTAGACAGTGGTATGCCAAGTGCAGAATTGCAAAAGCTTTCGATCTTGCTGAGAAACCTGGTTTTGATGTCTCATGTATAGCTGGTGTATTATCACAACAAAGAGAACCAACCATCTGGGAAGTTTACATTAGAGATGTTTGCACTTGAGTGACTCACATTTTTTGTTTACTTTTACTGTATGGGAATCATCTTGCCTTTGGTGAGTCCTCCTTCTGGTGCAGCAGCAGTGCAACACACACATTTGATTCAGAATCCATCAAAAATGAATTACACTCGGGCACCTGCATTGACAACTGCATGGGGTCCTGGCTGACGAGAGAGATGACAACGGGCAGCAATCTGACAGAAGCATCCAAGTCAAAAGAATGACCTCTCGATTTAGCTGTGCAAAGCAGGCTAAAATGTAGCTGTAGGTCGCTCCACACCCCCTCACAATGCCATTTTCCGAGGACCAAATCCACTTGGTGCCCAGACAAGCGTTCATGAAAACAGGCTAATGCGATGTTACTGTAACTTGTGCCAACCTGGGCTAGCCTGTTTTTGATCATGGGAAAATTCATTGGAATTCCACATCGAGTGAATGAAAGGCATTACCGTTGGGGGGTTACATATTGGCAGGGCTCGACATTAACGCGCGTTCCCTTGTCAGGGACAACAACCCCCCAAA
>NC_036855.1:50767517-50791485 GCF_002910315.2 Salvelinus sp. IW2-2015
AGGAGAGATAGATCCTGACAGAGCTCCAAGTAAAGATGACTCTCGTTTAGCTGTCGCAGCGGGCTCAAATGTAGATGTAGGTCCTCCACACCCCTAAATCGCATTTTCCGAGGCAAATCCATTGCGCCCAGTAAGCGTTCATTGGAAATGGTTATGCGTTGGTTCTGCGCCAACCCTGGCTAGTGTTTTTGACATGGTAATTTAATGGATTTCCATCGAGTTAAGCGGCTTACCATTGGGCGGAGTAGGGTTTTGACAGGGCTTCAACAGTATGTCTGTTCTACTTGTCTGGGACAAGTCAAAAGTTGGCCAAGCAGAATATTATATTTATTTGATAGAATTGGATTCAGTGTCTGGATCGATATTTTGTGACTGTTCTCCCAATTTAGCGAGCGGTCGGAGTAGAATTATTGCATTATAAGGCATGTGGAGGTCATTTTCAATTACTTGGCATCAAAGTGCAGAGTCATGTAGCCGTGTTGCACATTTGCTGATAATTCATGTGCTAGTATTGTGAATTGTTGCCATTAAAGCACTTTTTGTCAGAAACAGGGTTCGTACGGTATTGAAAATCCTGGAAAACTCATGTGTGAAAACACATGCTTGTGTGCCAGTGCGTGTGGGCTGAGGAGAGAGACGAATTAAGAGCAGAGGTAGCCTGATAATAAATGATAGACAAAACAATTAGTAGAATTAAAAACATAACTGTGTGACTGGTTATTATCTCGGTAGTAACTTTTAGCTATTAGCATATAAACTGAATACAATCTATAATGCAAAAGCAAATTTCAGATTTTACCCTGAGTTACAGTTCTATTAAGGAAATCAGTAAATTGAATTAATTCATTAGGGCTAATAATGGCTCGTGGTCACGATACTTTAAAATTTAGGGGTCGCGGATCAGAAACCATCGTATCTGGTGTGACTACATTTGCTCAGTGCTTAAATTTGTAAATTGGGCGGTTGCATGAACAAAAAGTGAGCCGGAGATGTAACGGATGTTGAATGGAAGCTATTGGGGGTAGGCTAATAGCATTTCAATCGGTTTACGGTCCTTGTTGAGACTGAAGTAGGGTTTCCCCTTGCTCTGCAGGGCCGTGGCTTTTGTGGAGCGATGGTAATGAATGCTTTCGTGGGCGACGTTGTTGATGTGTGCGGGTCCTGGTTTCGCGCCCGTGTGGGGCGAGGGGACGGTTTACAAGTTTGTACTGTTTATTGATGCCTGTTGACCGGGATACTGGTTGCTGCGGAAAGGGGAGGTTGAAAGGGGGGTGAGTGGTAAGGATGTGAATGGTACGTAGTTAAGCGGGTAAGGCTAATAGATTTTCAATAGGTTAGTATTGCTCTGAGACTGAAGTGGGTTCCCCCCTTGCTCTGCAAGGCGTGGATTTGTGGGAGCAATGGTACGACGCTTGAGGTGGACTGTTGTTGATGTGTGCGAAGGTCGCTGGTTGCCGGTGGTCGGGGGGAGGGGAGGTTTTAAGTTAACTGTATACACGAGAGTGGAGTGACCTGGGGAGTTCTGAGGTACCGGAACGCATGAGGGGGGGGGGGTCACCTTTATAATAAAGCATGACATGCATATCATCACATTTACGTAGTGGCATTAAGCAGTAGAGTAGAGGCACTTATAGGAGTTGCACACGTGGGGAAACATTTTAGTAGCCTATGGTCTGGCAAAATGTTGGCCTTTTATAAATGCATTTCATGCAATTCTACATCATTTTAAATTTATATTTTTTAATACCGCACACATGCTCGAAATGGCAGGCTACTTTGACACTGACAAAACGGAGAATCTGAGATAAATAAAAACGACCTTGTCTTGAATCCATCAATAGCCTCGGCCTATGTGTGTGGAGACATATTGTAGGCTACAATATGAGGAGGAAATTATAGTCCTAAAAATGCGTTCCAGTTGCACTCACTCACCCAATGATGCGCAGCTCACTCGCTGGTGATGGCCGATGCGCTTGTGCCAAAATATTTTCTCTCTCTCTCTCTTTTGTAAAACAATATTTGGAAGTTTATCAAATATTTTGGTAGCCTAAAGCATAGTCTTCTCTTTTCAGCAGGACCCATTTGCTTTCCAAACTGTTTTTTCACTTGATTGCATTTTAAATATTGCGAAAGGCCTGTTTTGTCTGCTTGCTATTTTTTCACTGACAGATTTGCCYCGCGTTCCCGACTGTAGGCTATTCCTTGTTATTAGGCTACAAGCCAAAGCTCTGTCATTAAATTATAAGCCTGCTCATGGCGTAGTAGGCTATTCTGAATGATTTAATTTATTTCTGAACAGACAGCAGTAATTCTATTACTTTGGCAAATGTATTTAAATGTATCAGGGGTGCTGCAGTTCGTTTAGAACCCTTCACATGGCTATGATTCTATAAGTACATAAATGATGAAGCGCAACGCTGGAGAGATGAGAGTTGCAGGCTCATGTCTATCAGAGCAGAGAGGGGGGGGATCATAGGAAGTGAACCTCATTCTAATTATGTGAAACATACTGGCACAATTGTCACACAGCCACTTTTTGGTCTCAAACATAGGTTACAATGTTGCGCAAACCATAAACTTGGGCCGCCCCAACCCAAATCAACTCTTAGAATATTAGGCCTGAGCTGAAAATCTACTTTTTCACTTGACATCTTTTTGTGGTGAAAGGAAAATTAACTAAGAGGCATCTCGAATGAACTTTMATCGCTTTTATTATACATTATATTTTATGCCAGGAGAGGTAGCGGATCCGACCAAATAGGTTCCGGAACAAAACAGTCCAAAACAGAGAGGTGCAGGATCCTGTTCCGGYAGGAACACTTGCCTCYTGCAGCGTGACATATCTCCTTCSKGTAGAGTTAATCAGGCTGTTGATTGTGGCCTGTGGAATGTTGAACGGCACGACAATGGGCCTCGGGATCGCGTCACGGTATCTCTATGTATTCAAATTGCCATCGATAAATTGCAATTGTGTTCGTTGTCCGTAGCTTATGCCTGCCCATAACATAACCCCAGCGCCACCACGGGACACTCTGTTCACAACGTTGACATCAGCAAACCGCTCGCCCACATGACACCATTCATTCTGTCTGCCATRTGCCCGGTACAGTTGAGCATTTTCCCACTGAAGGCGTGTATGATGCCTGCAWTCAAGTCAAGACCCTGGMGAGGACGACGAGCACGCAGATGAGCTTCCATGAGACGGTTTCTGATAGTCTGTGCAGAAATTATTTTGTTGTGCAAACAGTTCCATCAGCTGTCTGGGTGACTGGTCTTAGACGATCCCACTGGTGAGAGAATTGGAATGACTGGTTTCTGGGCTGCAATAGGTTAAAACGTGGTACTGCGGTTGTGAGGTCGGTTGGAGCCGTTATGCCAATTCTACTGAATGTTCAGTTCTCTGTCACAGCTCTGGTGGACGTTCCTCAGTCGAGTATGCCAATTGCAGTGACTCTTTCTTCATCAAATTGAAGATTGTGGAACCTTTGATGGATAGCTGAGTATACTGCGTTGATGGAACCAAACATGCATCATTTTAAGAGTAGGCCTTTTCATTATTGTCCCCAGCACAAGGTGCTTGTGTAATGATCATGCGTTTAATCAGCTTTGTGGATTGCACACTGTCAGGTGGAGGTGAAAATAAATCTGACCTGTGGGAGAGCTGCGATTCCTCTATTCATCATTGACCATGTCATTTTGATATTAAAAATATTCTCAAATAGAAATAACTCCAACAGTGCCTGTGTGCTGGAGGCGAGCGAAGCTCGGGAGAGAGGGGGGTGTTGTGGTGGGGACCAAGCAGCGTGGGAAACTGACTCCTGGACATGGGAGGACATTTTGGACGGCAAGGGACCCTGGGCACAGCTGGGAGAGTATGCCCGTCCGAAAAAGGAGCTGGCGCAGCAAAAGCGGAGCGGGACACTGCGAGGAATTGGCGCGAGGTAACGGGCACGAGAGGCAGCCCAGAATATTTTTTGGGGGGCACACGGGTAGTTGGCGGACTCAGGTAGGAGACTGAACCGTGGCGAGAGAGTGACTGGGGAGGCATGTGTTATGCGGTAAAGGCACAGTGTCCCAGTGCGCACGCATAGCCGCGTGCGTTACATCGCAGCTCCTCGAATCGGCGAGGCTAGAGTGGGCATCGAGCAGGAGGGTTGATGCATGTCAGCGCAATCTGGTCTCCAGTGCGTCTCCTTGGTCCGGGTTATCTTTGCCAGCTTTCGCACTGTGTGTCAATAGCGTTGCACAGCCCAGTGGCGTCCTGTGCCTGCGTCCTGCAGGTGCGGGCCAAAGTACCATACAGCCAGGAACGGGTTGTGCAGGCTTTTTTCTCGGAGACCTCCAGTGGCGCCGACGGCCCAGTGTTAGGTGCCCTCGGCCAAGGACAAGGTCCTCCTGCATGTCTCCCAGCCTGGTGAGTCCTGTGCCTTCTCAGGAGCAGGCCTCTGTGTGTCTCTCCATACCAGTGAAGATCCATGGCAAGAAGCCTCCAGTGATGATCATGGCCGAAGCCCCAGTTGACCATGGCACGAAGTCAGTGATAATACATGCACGAAGCCTTCCAGTGATGATCCTGGACAAAGCATCCAGTGATGATCCATGGCACGAAGTCCAGTGATGATCAATGGCCGAAGCTCCAGTGATGATCCTGGCACGAGCCTCAGTGATAGATCATGGCAGAAGCTCCAGTGAGATCATGGCACGAAGCTCCAGTGATGACTCCATGGAGAAACCTCCATGTGATGATCCTGGACGAGCTCCCTGTGATGATCCATGGCACGAAGCCTCCTGTGATGATCCATGGACGAAGCTCATGATGATTCATGGCAAGAAGCTCACAGTGATGATCATGGCAAAAGCCTCCAGTGATGATCCAATGGGCACGAGCTCCAGTGATGATCATGGCCGAAGCTACAGTGATGATAAATGGGGCAAGAAGCCTCCTGTGTGATCCATGGCACGTAAGCCTCCAGTGAGGATCATGGCACGAAGCCTCCAGTCGAGGATCATGGCAACGAAGCTCCGTGAGGATCCATGGCACGAACACTCAAGTGAGGAGTTTATGGACGAAGCTTCAACGAAGAGCTAGTCCGGCCTCAGGTCGTCCTCTAGTCGGAGCCTCCAGCGACGCCCTCTAGTCGGAGCCTCCAGCGCGCCCTCTAGTCGGCCGCGCCCTAGCGAGCCTCAGCGTCGCCCTGTCGTGGTCGGAGCGCTCCAGCGACGCCCTCTAGTCCGGATCCAGCGCGCCCTTTCAGCTCAGCGGCCTCGACAGTCCGGGCCTCCTAGCGCCCTCTAGTCCGGAGCCTCCAGCGTCGCCTCATAGTCCGGATGCTCCAGCATCTCTGTCCAGAGCCGTCCCAGCAACGCCTCTAGTCGGAGCGCGACGATCAGTCGGCAGCTCCAGCGCGCCTCTAGTCCTAGAGCCTAGCCGAGCCTTCCTTCCGGAGCAGCCAGAGTCGCCTCTCTGGTGGCCTGCGGGTCACGGTACGGGGTCGGCTAGTGGTCCGCATCCAGATGGGCACACAGGATGAAGGCGGCCGCCCGCGGTTTGAAATGCCACAGACCCTCCCTATAGGTTAGGTTTTGCTTTTGGGGGGGGGGGGGGGTACTGTCAGCTGTAGTTGGTGGGTGATTTGGTGGCATTCTATGTCTGGTGTTCTATGTTGTCTATTTCTTTGTGTTTGCGTGTGTGGTTCTCAATCAGAGGCAGCTGTCTATCGTTGTTCTGATTGAGAACCATATTAAGGTAGCTGTTTTCCTTTGAGTTGTGGGTGATTATTTCTGGTAGTTGTTTGATTTGCACTGTCAGAACTGTTTCGTTTCGTTGTCGTTTTTGTTGGTTTTGTTCAGTGTTCAGTTTATTCGATTAAAATTTAAAATGAACACCTACCACGCTGCACCTTGGTCCTCTTCTCCTTCTCCCGACGACAATCGTGACACCAGGTGGAATCCAAGCAGCAGTGCAACAGGCAACAGGAGTAGGTGTCACACTCACTTGGGATAAGCTTTTTTCTGGAGGCAGATTTCTTGTAGAAAATGCCAGTAGATGGTCTCCGAAGAGCAGGAGGGGGCTTCAAGGCCTCTGGATTTGGGTGGGGTAGCCTGCCATTTGTTGGGCTCAAAGGCTTCAACACCTCTCACTTCACACGTCAGTGCTAATTAAAGTTGAATCTGGTCTGTCTGGTCTGTCTTAGTTCCAGGTTGGATGGTAGCTTAGTAATTGGTAGTTTAGTAATTTTGTCCAAAATTAGGTTGTAGGTTTGGAGTTTTGATCTGGAGTGAAGGTTATGCTGTGTAGGGTAGCATCCTGCATATGTCCCTGCCAAAAAATCCAAGTTTCTCTAACTCCAAATCTATCTTTTTGTAAAAAAACATGTTGAAAAATGTGAGAGCTCACATGCAGCTGTGTCTCTCTCCCTCTCCCTCTCAAACATGTCTTAGTTAGTTACCTTCCTTTGAAGTAGCCTAACTTAGACATTTGATCCCTGATTATTAAAATTTGATGAAGACATAAAAAGTATTTGGTTGTAATTGTAATGTTGCCATATTTTATAGGCTACTATGGGTGACCAACCATCCGCCAAGAGAGCCGTAAAGTGGTTCCTTGCATCATACAATGATGTAAAAAGGGTGACCATATTTTGTGACTTGAGCTTTCAGACAAGCAAAAAATCAGTCCTACTTGTKCGAAGGACAAGTGGCTTAAAAAGTTCATGTTAAACCCTGATTAGGCATTAGTGTTGATTTACTGTTGAGTAATTAAGTCTTACATGAACTAAATAGCCTAAGCTATCTTATCAAACTCAAGCTGATTTACACGATTAACACTTGAATATTATATCATATTTTATTTGTGTTTAACCTTTATTTTATCAGGGAGTCATACTGAGACCAAGGTCTCTTTTACAGATGAGCCCAGAATTACAGAAATGACAGAAAATACAACACATCAAAATATAAATACAAAATGCAAGCAGAAAGGAAAACACGGTCATAAAAAAAAATTTTTTTATCAGTAATACGGTCCTCAATCAGCTTTCTGGATTACCCCAAAACATCACATTTAAGAACATTTTGAAGATTGTTCCACAAATAAGGTGCAAGAATTGACCTAACTCATTTGAGACCAAAGYAATTTCCAGAGTTAGCCATCCCTGTYACTGGGTGTGGTAATTTGTATGTATAAAGTTTAGTAATGATGTTAGGTACAGTGGGATTTTTAYTKAAATGTATCAACCTATGTGATARCCAAGAGGGCACACCAACTTTCTGGTAGGGAATGGAATGATGAGTACTAAAATTGTCACCTGTAATAAAGAGCAGTGCGCTATGATAAACTGCATCTAACGGCTTTAATGAAGTGGCAGCTGCATTCATATAGATGATCTCGCCCTAGTCTAGGACCGATCGGAACGTCGACTGAATAATCTGCTTTCTTCTATTTAGCGAGAGGCAGGAACTTCTTCTATGAAGACCATTTTTATTCTCAGGTTCTTTACTAAATCATCAATATGCTTTTTAAAATACAGATTTTCAGTTATCCAGATGCCTCCAATTTGTAAGTCGCTCTGGATAAGAGCGTCTGCTAAATGACTTAAATGTAAATGTAAATGTAAATATAAGCACAGCCACGATCAATATGGACACCATATGCTTAAATCATCAGACTTATTTTTTTGCGCTCTAGAGAACAACATATACTTAGTTGTGGCTGCATTCAGTACTCAGGTCAATAAAGTTTTACTGTAATACAATGAAGGCAGACTGTAGTTCAGATAGAGCCTTATCAACCGTGGGGGCAATKGCATACACAACACTTTTTTTACAGACAAGTTGTAATCGTTAATGTAAACAGTAAAAATTACAGGACCCTAATTCGACCCCTGCAGGACATCTTTCGTAATATCCAGGAAACCTGATTTAACACCATCAGTAGATTTACATTAACTTCTATCTGTCAAGTAATTTTTAAACCAGTTATATGCAGCCTGGTCTAGGCCAATTAAGGAAAGCCTCTGAATTAGACCAACAGTATCGAAAGCTTTTGACAGGTCAATGAAGAGGGCAGCACAATGTTGCCTTTTATCCCTACGGTTAACCACATCATTTATAACTAGGGATGCAGCAGAGATAGAGCTATGTATGACCTGGTCTGAAACCCAACTGATGTACATTTAGAAAACATTTTCAAAATAACAAAGATCTTAGCTGAGAATTAACCAAGGATTCAACTATTTTAGCGAGGCAAGAAAGATAAAAAATAGGCCGATTAAATATTTAGGTCACAATGGTCACCACCTTTGTGAAGGGGGATTACATGGGCTGCCTTCCAAACTTTGGGGAGAGTACCAGACATAATCGTCAGGTTAAAAATATGGGTTAATGATTGAGCAATCAGGGGAGCAGATAGCTTCAGCAAAAATGGATCAAGCATATCAGCTCCAGTGGATTTTTTTTATAGCAATCTCAAGCATCTAGCACATCACAGATAGTAAATTGTTGAAATGAAAACAAAGATTCAATAGAAGTTGGTGGTTAAACCGTCGAGTCAGCTAGAGGCTGGTAGAGGGGAGAGCAGTCAATTGACTGTCCAGGTTCAACTACACCACTGTTTCTATCAAATAAAAAGCTGAGATGATTAATGATGATTAAAAGCATAACTTATCCCATTCTTCTCAGTTATGATACCAGAGTCAGATAGAACTTTCTTAGGTGGGAAAAATATTAATTTGTACAATTCAGTGCATTTATTGTTTTCAAAATGTATGAGGATCACCAGCAGAGTAAGAGATAGAGCTTAAAAAGTYGCTTGATTTAGCTTTCTTAATCGAGATAGATCTCTCTGTGCTTTGCTCAGTTCATCTTTCTCTCGATCCTGACTAGTCTCCCAGTCCCTGCCGCTAAAAAACACCCCCACAGCATGATGCTGCCACCACCATACCTCACTGTAGGGATGGTGCCAGGTTTCTTATTTGTAATACATTTGCTAAAATGTCTAAAAACCTGTATTCGATTTGTAATTATGGGGTATTGTGTGTAAATTGATGAGGAAAAAATGTATGTAATCATTTTTAGAATAAGGCTGTAGCGTAACAAAATGTGGAAAAGGGAAGGGGTCTGAATACTTTCCCGAATGCACTGTACTCTTAAATTGATAACCAATCCAAATTCAAATCTCCTAAAATGACCAACTCCGAGGACAGAAAAGGTGTTAATCCCTCAGATATWGCACCAAAAGCATCCACCATGGCTGCAGGGGGGGCGGTAAATCCCAGCAACAAATAAATGTGTATTCTGGTTTATGGACACATCTACAGTACAACCAGGAGCTAAAATGTATTGGGAACAGAAATATTTAAAGATTGGGACGCCATGAAAATAGATTTGACATACACTGCCGTTCAAAAGTTTGGGGTCACTTAGAAATGTCCTTCTTTTTGAAAGAGAAGCACATTTTTTTGTCTATTAAAATAACATCAAATTGATCAGAAATACAGTGTAGACATTGTTAATGTTGTAAATGACTATTGTAGCTGGAAACGGCTGATTTTTAATGGAATATCTACATAGGCGTACAGTGGCCCATTATGAGCAACCATCACTCCTGTGTTCCAATGGCACGTTGTGTTAGCTAATCCAAGTTTATCATTTTAAAAGGCTAATTGATCATTAGAAAACCCTTTTGTAATTATGTTAGCACAGCTGAAATCTGTTGTTCTAATTAAATAAGCAGTAAAACTGGCCTTCTTTAGACTAGTTGAGTGTCTGGAGCATCAGCATTTGTGGGTTCGATTACAGGCTCAAAATGGCCAGAAACAAAAAACTTCCTCCTGAAACTTGTCAGTCTATTCTTGAGAAATGAAGGCTATTCCATGCGAGAAATTGCGAAGAAACTGAAGATCTCGTACAATGCTGTATATTACTCCCTTCACAGAACAGCGCAAACTGTCTCTAACCAGAATAGAAAGAGGAGTGGGAGGCCCCAGTGCACAACTGAGCAAGAGGACAAGTACATTAGAGTGTCTAGTTTGAGAAACAGATGCCTCACAAGTCCTCAACTGGCAGCTTCATTAAATAGTACCCGCAAAACACCAGTCTCAATGTCAACAGTGAAGAGGCGACTCCGGGATGCTGGCCTTCTAGGCAGAGTTCCTCTGTCCAGTGTCTGTGTTCTTTTGCCCATCTTAATCTTTTCTTTTTATTGGCCAGTCTGAAATATAGCTTTTTCTTTGCAACTCTGCCTAGAAGGTCAGCATCCCGGAGTCGCCTCTTCACTGTTGACGTTGAGACTGGTTTGCAAAAGGGTTTTCTAATGATCAGCCTTTTAAAATGATAKACTTGGATTAGCTAACACAATGTGCCATTGGAACACAGGAGTGATGGTTGCTGATAATGGGCCTCTGTACGCCTATGTAGATATCCATWAAAAATCTGTGGTTTCCAATAGTCACTTACAACATTAACAATGTCTACACAGTATTTCTGATCAATTTGATGTKATTTTAATGGACATAAAAATGTGCTGTACTTTCAAAAACAAGGACATTTCTAAGTGACCCCAAACTTTTGAATGGTAGTGTATATGGCCACTCCTCCCCCTTTCTGTAATCTGTCACATCTAAATACATATAGATACATTATAATAATTTACATCCATGTCTTTATCACAGAACCATTAACCATGTTTCRGAGAGAACCAGAATGTCAGGACATGAGTCCTGTACCCAAATGTCAAAAAAAAAATATATATAATCAGAGGGAGTATTAAGCTCATTTCTARGTGAGCTAACAGGCATATTAAACTATTATTACTACAATTAGGCGCTCTCTTTGTTTTGAGTTATGTCATTATTGGACCTTATGAGATTGTAAAACGTACAATTGTTGCCACAACCATTTTTACAAGTATGATTATAAAAAATGATCTAAACRCTTCATTGCAACCTGACCTGGAGTGTGCTCACAAAAGATTATAAGAAAACAACATCAAGTGCTTAGTCAGTGTACAGTGAGCAGGAAAGCTGTGTAGCAAATGCCAAGACTAGCTACTAAAACATATAATGCACTCAATGAAGGTGACTCAAATCCGCTCTTTTCAAGTGTATCACCACCTAAAGCTATTAGTATATGTGCTAATTGACTTGATCGTTGTTGATCTGAAATCATCTGAACACATGTTTAGATAGAGAAAAAACATGTGATGTYGAAGAGTACTTGTTGCTGAACCTACTTCTGGACCCAGCCCCTAATTTCTGAAGAACGTTGAAGATACGTCTAAAACACAGAGACACCTCATTGAGTTGTTACATTTGGTTAACTTGGGGAAATGGATGGCCTGAGGAGAACCGAATGAGTGCAGATCCCCCAAAGGATTGGGATGAAGGGGCTAATGTTGTCTCATGAGAGCTTCAATCAACGAGTAAATAGAAAATTCGATCTCACCTGCGTGTACCGTCCAAGTGTGTACACAGCATAGCTTACAGGAGGGGTTTCCAAAGATTTTTGGTCCGCAACCCCATTTTAATTCAATTTTTTCCCCGTGACCCCCACCGTGTATAAAAAGTGATGTAATCAACGMCCAATGTTTACGTTTTTAATTGTGGCTATGAAAGTCTATTACAAATCAGTCTAACAGTACTTTTGACAATATTTCAATCTGAAAGAAGTATGGTTTGAAGTGACTGAAATGCATCAGAAAGCTATTGGGAAGTTCAGAAGATCATCAGGCAATAATTTTGTATGATCTTCTGTGTAGAAAATAACTAATTATGTTTCCCCCCCCCCCAGTCTGATTGCCTGGTCTTGTCCACTCTATTCTAATGAGTCCTGTGTGGCTTGTGGCGTTGTAGAGGGAAGACAAATACGTGTTTGTGAGACACATTTGTAGGGAGAAAACAGAAACCGATCTATTTATTACAACCACATCTAGCAGCTACCGGAGGTTACTGACTTAACCCCGGCTCTATGAACCAAGCACCCCCCCCCCCCCAGGGTTTCTCGCACAACCCCATTTTCAAATCGTGACACCTAATTTGGGAAACGCTGGTTTAGACTGTAGGAATTCCAGAGAGTGCTTTACCTCCTTAGGGCTGAGTGATTCTCACCTCTCACAGTGAGTTTTTTTCATTCAGAATAATAAATAGCGGTTTGAAAGACAGACGCTACGCTCACTTTTCGACAAGCGGTATCCAAACATTTCCTTTTCTTTTGAGTTTTGAGAGCAGACTGTGCACTTTTCCCATGTTCATTTGGTTCTATTTCCGCGTTGTGCAGTCTGAAGAGAAAGGTTTAACTCTTAAGTCTCTTCTTCTGGCTTAGCATCAGCCTGTCTCCTACCATAGCCTCTGGAACTTTAGAAGCATGCAAATGAAACAAGAGGGAAAGTTACCGCTCACTCATATAATTCTCAGCTCATGCATAATAACAGACTGTCTCAAAGGCCTGACATAACTGTCTTTCCTGAGCTACATTGTAATGCACAAACATTGTTTCTTGGTTTGATCCCCCCAGGCATTTGGATGCACTAGCTGTGCTCTRTACCAATCTACCAGTATTGGTACTAGGAACCAGGATCTCTTGCATGTCGTACCTGTTTCAAACTAGTTTCCATCGTTTCCCTGCAAAGACACCTCACATTTCACACTCCACTTGCGTTGTTGTCTTGTTTGCCGTCTGTAGTTGCTCTAAAGTTGCTCTTAAATTGCTTGTCTGATGAATAAACCACAACTTGATTATGTTTGTTGAGGAAGGGCCATGCTTTTGCACTCCCTTTGCCCCGAGGCACATGAAGGTTTTAAATGTGGTTCATCATTCATTTCACGGTCTCTCGCAAATACTTGTCAATGAATATTAATGGTATAAGCAAACATTCATATCTCTAAGCCAAATAAGGGTGGAGACGCTTTTGAAGTGACCATTTGCATAGTGGGGTGAGGTGAYGTTGGGGTGCCTTGCGCAATCCCTAATTTAGTATAAAATATGATTATGCAGACAAATTTCTAGGCGTATGCTTTGTGGTCATGGAAATTTATGGGATTGCAGAGCCCGTATTTAAATCCACACTAATATGGTTATTGAGAGGGTTCATATGTTTACGGGTAGCTATCCACTCCGGAGGACATAGGATTTCAGCATTGATGATCTGTCTGGTTCTAATTAAGCAWTATGGCCCGTGGAGGTGTGGTATTTTTTATTTATTTAACCTTTATTTAACCAGGAAGGGCTCATTGAGATTTAAAATCCTGGCCAAGATAGGCAGCACCAAGTCATTACAAAAATTACAGACAAACACCATGAAAAACTAAGTAATCTAGTAAAGWCCATAGAATTCACAAGAGTATAACAAAATCAAAAACAGCAAATTAAAAACATTGACAGGTCAGGGAATCAGCCTCAAAATCCTTCATCAGTGATTTAAAAACACCAATCGGGACTCTTCTTCCAGTTTAAAATTATTTTGTAAGGTGTTCCAAGACGATGGCGCAGAGTACATAAAAGACCTTTTACCAAATTCAGTTCGGACATTTGGAACAGTTAGCAGGATAAAGTCCAGCGAATGAAGAGAGTACCCACCACATTTCTGAACAATAAAAATGCCCAAATAAAAAGGTAGTAAACCCAAAATGGCTTTGTAAATAAAAGTATACCAGTGACTGAGCCTACGAGTGACTAGAGAAGGCCAGCCAACCCTGGTATACAAAGTGCAGTGGTGCGTAAGGGTTTTGCAGTTTAAAATAAATCTCAAAGTGCCATAGTAAAGAGTGTCAATTGATCTCAAACACTGAGCGGAAGCATTCATATATAAAATATAAAAGTATATGGCCAATATACCACGACTAAGGGCTGTTCTTATGCACAACGCAACACGGAGTGCCTGGACACAGCCGTTAGCCCTGGTATATTGGRCATATATCACAAAACCCTGAGGTGCCTTACTGCTATTATAAACTGGTTACCAACACTGTCAGCCAATCAGCATTCAGGGCTTGAACCACCAAGTTTATAAGAACAAAGATGACATTGACTCAAGACAAATAGGCATATGGACTTATCGTGAATGTATAGGTTTGGCAATTTAGTTAAAATCTCAATGTCATTTCACACATTTCCAATCATAAAATGACTCCACAAGATGTCCATGTGCAGAAAGTCTCTCAGTGCAGGAAACAAACACAAACAGAATATCGAATGATGCATCCCAGCAGGCTGAATTTGGCTGAAACCCGATTTTCTGTCTAGATTTATGTCAATTAGCCAGATTACAACCAGGCAATGACGTCTTTGGGTTGTTATTTGGGTGTTGTTATTTGAKCAGCCCATGACATCATAAAAAATGTCAGSCTTACGTATTTTAAACCAGTTTTGCACAACGGGGCTTGATTGACAGGGCCCGTGGAGTTTCTCAACAACCAGGACCTCTTTAGGGCTCAATTATGTTTCACAGCAGGCTACGATGTCAAGCTCATATCAATTGTCTACACTACTACACTTCCATCAAAAGTCTATTACCATATGTTTAAACCCGGCAAATAGAAGAAACCCGAAAGTCCATTTTTATTAGGAAGGAGCCAGGTGTTGGAACTCTTAAGCCAATTAGTACGTTTAATGACTAAACTTCAACTTTAATGTATCAATTAAGTGTCAGGGAGAAATGAAAAGCAGCATGACTGCAGAATTCAAGGGCCTGAGATTTTTGGAGGCCTACCCTCTGATATAGACGGAATAAAAACACTTTCGAGTGTACTGTCCTTAGATTGGTGTACAATGAGGTAAAGACGCAWGGCACAGTCACACCAGTGTGAAAACGCTGATCAAGCACCATTTTTATCACTTAGGAACAATTCCAAATTAAGTGCTCTTAACATTCCAATATGGTGAACTTGCTGGTCCCTGATAATTCTGTTTTTATGCTGTTCTAGTATTATCAGGCCCAGGGACCATTGAGTGTTTAAATGGAGCATAGCAAAGACAAGATTCCTGRATGTTTGAGTTTGRCTCTTCCCYTCTCATCCTGCCTCTATCTTGTCTGATGCTACCAGCCTGTGTGGTTTATTCACAGACTAAAGTAACTTAACATGCAAGTTGGTAACTTCATATCTACTTTTGTAATTACACTGTAATTGCACAGTAATTATTGTCCCACATACAACGAGAAGTGGACCACTTCATTTGATTCCGTATTAACTGTAGATATAGTTASAATGCAGTCACAGGTCATTCATTAACAATGATTTACCTTGATTATAATAGATCATTCGATTGAGAACACATTCTCATTTACAACAATGACATGGGGAAGAGTTGAAGTGGAGAGGAGAGGGGTTCAATGAGCCAGTTGAAAGCCAGGGATGATTGACTGGCCAGGCAAGTATAAGGGGGCCAGGTTGGAATGTAACCAGGACACAGGAGTAACACCTTCACTCTAGTGAGACGTGCCATGGGATCTTCTATAATTGCTGAATGGCAAGAGCTCAGTACATCTCATCTCAAGGACAGATCACCTAGGCACATTACATTCCATGTCACCGCTGGTGTCATGGCAACTTCATATAGAGGAAGATCAAAATAATGATATTGAAATATCCCTTTTTTGTAGTCTCTCACATATCACATCCATTTACAGTATCAATATTGTGCCAATGTTTTCAAATAAGGACTTTGATCCAGAGATTAAAACGGCATAAATACATTCTGAGACGTGTGGCAAAAACATGGCCACTAAACATTTGAACATACACTGCCGTTCAAAAGTTTGAGGTCACTTAGAAATGTCCTTGTTTTTGAAAGAAAAGCAATTTTTTTTGGTCCATTAAAATAACATCAAATTGATTCGAAATACATTGTAGACATTGTTAACGTTGTAAATGACTATTGTAGCTGGAAGCGGCTGATTTTTAATGGAATATCTACATAGGCGTACAGAGGACCATTATCAGCAACCATCACTCCTCTGTTCCAATGGCACGTTGTGTTAGCTAATCCAAGTTTATTGTTTTAAAAGGCTAATTGATCATTAGAAAACCCTTTTGCAATTATGTTAGCACAGCTGAAAACTGTTGTGCTGATTAAAGAACTGATTAAAGAAAAATCCATATCTCAGACTGGCCAATAAAAGAAAAGATTAAAATAGGCAAAAGAACACAAGACACTGGACAGAGGAACTCTGCCTAGAAGGCCAGCATCCCGGAGTCGCCTCTTCACTGTTGACGTTGAGACTGGTGTTTTGCGGGTACTATTTAATGAAGCTGCCAGTTGAGGACTTGTGAGGCATCTGTTTCTCAAACTAGACACTCTAATGTACTTGTCCTTTGCTCAGTTATGCACTGGGGCCTCCTACTCCTCTTTCTATTCTGGTTAGAGCCAGTTTGCGCTGTTCTGTGAAGGGAGTAGTACACAGCGTTGTACGAGATCTTCAGTTTCTTGACAATTTCTCACATGGAATGGCCTTAATTTCTCAGAACAAGAATAGACTGACGAGTTGCAGAAGAACGTTTTTTGTTTCTGGCCATTTTGAGCCTGTAATTGAKCCCACAAATGCTMATGCTCCAGATYCTCAACTAGTCTAAAGAAGGCCAGTTGTATTGCTTCTTTAATCAGCACAACAGTTTTCAGCTGTGCTAACATAATTACAAAAGAGTATTCTAATGATCAATTAGCTAACAAAACGTGCCATTGGAACACAGGAGTGATGGTTGCTTATAATGCTCCTCTGTACGCCTATGTAGATTTTCCATTAAAAAAACAGCCCTTTACAGCTACAATAGTCATTTACACTTACTACACTGTATTTCTGATCAATTTATTTCTGATCAATTTATTTCTGTTATTTTAARGGACAAAAAATMTGCTTTTRTTTCAAAAAGAAGGACATTTCTAAGTAACCCCAAARTTTTGAACGGTAGTGTATATTTGAATATACAGTGTATCAAAATGTAAAAGCACTGCATAGGATCAGTATGTGCATCAGCACTCCAGTGTAAATTAGATCCCGTACCCTTTGATGGTAGCGCATATGTTAATTCTGACACAAACACATGCATATAACATGAGGAATCCACGGCGGGTAAATGTGTGACTGAATTTTAATTCACAAACTGTATGCAGTGTCATACTTGAGTTCTATATAAAAAAAAAACTGCACAATGAATGATGTCTGTTGTCTGACTGCCTTGAATATAAACAGGGCKGAATAGAAGGTTGCACTGAGCTGTGTATTCACACATAAACAGAAGTGGCGCYACCCTTTTGAGCCAATAAACATCACCAACATATAAAAGTTACACGTCGCTATGTAGTATATGTAAACAACAGCCTTGTGAATTCAATCAGGTGGTTTCTGTACTACTTATAGAGTGTAGGCTACAGCGTGTGTAAATCTCATACCCAGACCTTGCAGAGATCAAAACATTGTCTCTTGCTGTCTTGGCACATGGCTAGGGTTTACAGGGAGGCGTTATCACGCTGTCTTGGCCAGCCTCCACCGGAGAGCTGTACCCCATGCCCTCCACCTAAATAGATGTGCTGTATGCTTGACCAGGAAAATTCGCCGTACCAAATTGAACATTTTTAAGGAGAATAGCGAGTTGCCCATGAGAGGCAATTTCATCAAAGGCCACTCTTAAATGATATTTCATCTGCATATTTTCAATTTGAGCCGAGCGCAAAACAGATCACCAGTCGACTCAGTTGATATGAGTCATATTAAATTAATGGGGAGAGTTATGAGCACTCATTTGTGTCTCTCACGCCTCCTTCAAAATGCTGTCATTTTGCCTATTAATTAATATTACAGRTATCGCAAGTTCTTGTTAAACCAAAAAGGGAACAAGTGAGCGTAGTAACCTGGGGTTTTCTATTTCTCTGTGGACTTGAGATAAAAAAGTGTTTCGTTTAGTAGGGGGGAGAGACTTTGTTGTTGTCTGGAAGGCAAGAAGAGGCAAAGATGAAAAACAAAACATGGAATGTACTTTTTCTAAGAATCTGTTTGCTCTGACTTTTTTGGGGGGACAATAATTTGAGCTCTTTCCAAGCACCCGTAAGCAAAGCACACTACATATCCCATTGAAATCCTCTTTTACAGCTCTGTTGATTTGATTATTGATGGCTCAGCAGCTAACTGKAAAGATCATAACACTTCAATGAGCTCCAAATCATACCATGCAAATCATACCACGCAAATRATACCATGCAAAGAGCAACAGGGTTATGAGCCTCTTGGCCTGTGTTGTAYTATTCGAGTCCAGGACTCTGACTCAAGTCCCGATTTTCTGAATACAGCTATATCTACAGTATCTCAATGTTCCAACTCCCTGCTGAATAGGGCTTCTGGAGCAGTTTAGAGTTAAGTGTAAGGGCACAATGGTGGTGGCACTAGCCCCTGAGATGCTAATGAGGTTCCGAGCTCACATCCTGCCAGATATTTCCAATCAGACCTGGGATTTAAACCAGCAACTTCTAACCTCTAAGCTGCATGCCACCCCAGGAAAAGTTGTTCACACAACACACATATACAAACTGGAGACATTGTGAAATCCACATTTTAAACTGTAGCTATACAATGCCTTTCATAAAGTGAGGTAGATTTTATCATACATCTTTAATTATTGCAAAAAGCTTCAGTCATTACYTTGTCAACTGCAATYATTAGACGCAACACAAGACATTCGTTAAGACACACTCATCTAGCTTGATTAACCCAAGCAATACCCCAGGTCGTAGAACATGCAGGTCCCTGCTCATTGCTGACAAGCCGTGTGTATATTATCGTTGCATAAAATATGTCTCCTTATTGTTTGTACATGTAAATTAGTAAAGGGTTTGAATTTGATATGCTGCATATCGGGCAATATGCAGTCACAATAATGAACACACTGTATACCCAAGCAATCTTTACATAAGTGCAGTAATCATAGTCAGTCTGCTTGATAAGCTAATGAATGTAASCTTGACCCTAGACTTCAGGAAATTGGCCCGGCCAATGACAACACAGGAGCGTCACTGTCGCTGCCCATCCGACCTTATAAGGCTTGGATAAACTCTGCTTTTAGACTGGAGGCTTCAGCGGCATAAAATGAGGCCTCTGATGAGACGAGACAGAAACGGGTTTAAAATCACGCTTGCTTAGGTGCAGGAGTGTTACATTTGTCTCTCTGCATTTACGTGCACTTCATCTCTCTGCAACAACGGCATGCTGAAGGCACTGGGTCCCAACCACCCCCTTCTCCTCCTCCCACCCTCGCCCCTGATATGACAATGTAGAAAGCATGGGCCCTTCTACCTCCCTTCTCCCTCCCTGTCACCCCCGCTATCCCGTTTCTTTGTATGGATGTCATAGTCAGGAGGATCCCTCATTCCGGCTGCTTTGGGCCTCAGTTCATTCATGACCTTTTCAGATTAAAGATGAGCGACAAACTCTTATCTTCGATTCAACCCTCTTTTTTTTGCACAGGTGGTTTTGATGAAATATTTAGAATGGCATTTGAAGGTGCTTAAAAGTGGGACAATGTGCGAATTAACCATTATATTCTGATTAATAGCACTGGGTGKGAAGGAGCTGATTCAAAAAGCTGTGAACTACTGATTTTGTTWTAAAAAAGTGGGGATGGCATATTCCCCTTATTCACAGAAAAAAAAACGAAAAGCTCTTGCTCATTTAAGGCTGCACACCTAGTTATATGAGTGGACCAGTGACTTAAATGGATAGTTCACTCCAAAATCAAAGTGTAGCAAACACTTTCAGACTTCAATAGAGGTCAAAAGCCAAGATGAGTCCAGGTCCGATGCCAACTTTTGGTGCAGCTATACAGTTATACAGTAGGCCTCAATCCAAAAGTAATGGGAAAGATAGAAACCATTTGAAAGATGAAACTAGATGGGGGCCATTTTTCCCATTGTTATCGAATGTAGGCATGACTGGATTTCATGGCGTGCCGTGGGCCTGGGCCTAGGCCTTCAGTGAGTACTACACAGTCCCACCCGAATTAATCCATAACCAGGCGTTGCGTCACCTTGAAATTGACAAATTTAAATTTTTGGGTAAACAGTGTTTACCCAAAAACATGACACAAACAATGAGTCTTTTCAATATTTCCCTTCACCTTTCATTGTGCAGCTCCGTTGCCCTGCGTGCTTGTTAGTTGAGCTGTTAGATCCATTCCGGGTGTCCCAAAAGTTTTCAAAAGCACAATTGCTTGTAATGCCCAGCCGTACTTTGGTGTCTCGGTTGCTGCCTTGGTTAGATAACTCAAGGTGCAAAGCCAGTGTGGCTCCAAACACCAAATCGATCACTTGCAAATAATAGCATTCCAGCAGTACAGTTTGCAGGCTTCTCGTATCTGTGGAGCGAACCAGTAAAATCCCGATGTCTGTTCAATCCGACGTCTGTTCGCCCATAAACAATTGACAGCGAAGCAGCCGTGTGAAAGTTGAGGCATTCATCATTCCTGCGCTACACGGAGCAGAGCTGTTGTGTGACAGGCTTTGTTGGCGTCGGGCGACCTCTCCTTACAATGTCTAATTTTTCTTGAAAAGTTCGTCTTGAGAATGGCGTTATAATTATATCCCGACCAAATCGATATCTTCTCCTCCTTCCCCATTGTGGGTTCAAAAAAACGTTTAGGTAGACGCGAATTAAATCGTTTATCAAATTCAGTTTCCTAGATCTGCATAGACCTGCGCCAATGGACCTGCCTCTCAATATTGTAATCCAATCAAAAGACGTGGACGCCTACGCCTGCTAGCTGGCTCCTGTGTAACACTGGAGCCAGCCAGCAGGCGTACAATAGCCAACTCTAAAGCTGATTGGTTGACACAAAATTTTAAATTTCCATTCACTTTTAAGCTACACAGCGCCTGCACTGTTGATCTGAAGCCTAAGAGCAGATTTAGACCCCTGGCAACACATTATGGCTGAATATGATTGATAAAAGATCTAACAAAAGACCAGCCCTCCAAATCTCAACCTGGGCGGAACGCAGGGCAACCAAGAGGAAAGCTATGAAATGAAGAGTATAACTCTTACTCTGGGGAATAATTATAATACATATTGTGGAAAATATATTTAAAAATTTTTTTTATCTGAGATGTTTAGGCCAGCAGAGAAGGCCTTGCAGGCCCTGACGGCCCACCACCTGCTGGATTTACACCAAATATTGTATGATAGGAGAAGTGGACTGATCTCAACACTACACCACTTTTGAGGTCTTTAATTTTGGAGTGAACGAWCCCTTTAAATTGTAGTTTACTCAGTTTGCTCTACTATAAACTGAGTAAACTACAGTTTATCTCGTTAATAAATGGAAATCTTTTAAATGGTATACATAGGGAGTAGACTATACGATTCAGCACTGCAAAATACATTTGTCGTGTTGTGTGTTTCTGTCACGGCATTCAGAGGAAMAAGGTGAGGACCAAGGTGCAGCGTGATACGTGTTCATATTATTTATTCGAAACTGAACACTAAATACAAAATAACAAAAGGAATAACCGAAACAGTTCTGACAGGTGATACAAACACTAAACAGAAAATAACCACCCACAACTAACAGTGGGAAAACAGGCTACCTAAGTATGGTTCTCAATCAGAGACAACGATAGACAGCTGCCTCTGATTGGGAACCATACCAGGCCAAAACATAGAAATACAAAACCTAGACACACCCTGACCAAACAAAAAATAGAAACATACAAAGCAATCTACGYTCAGGGCGTGACAGTTTCTATACAGTAGCTTGTAACATCTATATTGTGTGTTTGTAAAGAAAACAAGCTCAGTAATGTACTAAAGCATTCCTGGAAAAATCAAATTATATTATTCCCAGATGAAAAGTCGTTTTAGWCGTTGTAAGGTAAATGCATTGTGTTATTCATCACATTATTAGCATAGCCTTTGAGTGCAGACAGGCAGCRCGCTCAGACAGTAAGTCTAAGATTCTAAACGTCAACAAGAGAGTAAACTGGCAAAGTAGATTGGTAAATGAACCTGACTCATGTTTCAAACTTAACCTTTCAGAGCGTTGGTTAGTTTTCTACACAAGTTGTTGTCATTTGGTCAAGTGTTTGTAAGCTCAGTAAGATAGTGAGCTAGTTTGGTTTGTTTATATTTCCACTCATGTTTTGAGTTTACACACAAAATGCTAACAAGCTAGCTCGTGACACAAGACATTCAATCTTTTTTGCAATATACTTTATTTGATGTACTCCCTTAAAATGAAAGGAAATGGACCCCACGTATTGTTGTGACTCATGGGCAATGGAGATATGGCCTCCCATCATAATTGATGAAGTAATTTAACCACATCACCCTGATTGCATAGACATAAGCACTGTTGCACATTCAAGGTCTCATAACCATTATGAATTTCTACCAGCATTATATAGTCAGTCATATGGCAGCCAAAGCATGAAACATTTCACATTTCCTCAGCAAATGAATGACACTGAATGTACAATTCCACAATTCCAGAACAAAGACTTACCGAACTGAAGCTGATAGGTCTGAGCTCTAGCAATTGTTAAGCTAACACATCCGCTGTTTAAATCGTCGAAACGGTGTTAAGTGTTTGGTCAATTACTCGCTGTATTCCCACACACAACCCCATGTGTTGTTTAACCTTGACCGTGAATTCCATCTCGACCTGGTCTATCTCTCCGACTCATCTGCCTAATAGCGCGTTTCCACTCCACTTCCACATTCATTTCCAAACGGCCATTTGCTGAAATATGCACCACTTATTATCATATAAAAAAAAAAAGGAGATTATGTATTTTGCATGAGTAGCAAGTAGCATACCATACGGAATAGATCCTAATGAAAGACAATGGCATTAAAGAAAAAGAATTGAGCTTTTAATAGGAGTTTTGAATTTGGAACGCAATCATGTTCAAAATGTGTCTAAGGGGTTAGAATTGCACAGCCTAAGGACGMCAGATAGATTTGAAGTCGAAAGGTTCTTGGAAAAGTGGAACAGTAGTAATAAAATCAAGCACCCGTAAACCAATATATTTCACTTGATCATTATGGCATGTGAGGTAAAGAGGGACGCCATATAAGGGTATCCAGCTCTAGGGAACTTACTTCTTTATCAAATAAAATAAAAATTGCCATAATGAGAAATTCCTCTACTACTGCCTCAAATTACATGAATATGGGCCAAAGATTGCGTGGGTGTACAGTATGTGCTATAGCCAGAACACTGAAATCACAGCCACCGTGCTCATTGGTACATAAGAGCATGATYAACAACATGTGAGATGCGCAGTCCATTTATTACAGTGAATTAATGGCCTGGAGAAATGAGGGAATTCTGCTCGGCCCCATGTGTTCTCGCTCATTTGTAACCTTGTGGGCACTGATATAAAGGGTGGGTGTATATAACAGTGCTGGTTGTGTACGACAGTATACGCTACCTAGGGCTGAGTGTCGTTTCAGTGATGTTCCAATTACAAAATGCATGAAAAATGTGTGTGTGCTGATGAGCCAGTGTTGAGGACCCAGCTTGTAGTTGCATTGATTATGTTGTGGGGGGATACTGTAGGGCAGCGTTTCCCAAACTAAGCTTGATGATCAGTTGATTATTTGAATCAGCTGTGTAGTGCTAGGGCAAAAACCAAAACGTGCAGCCCTTTGGGTCCCGAGTTTGGGAAACGCTGCTGTGGAGCATTGTTTAAGAGATCAGGCTTTAGACAAGGAAGTGATGATATGACAACGTGTAATTATACAGGCGCTGTCTGCCAATCCCAGTCGGCCGGCGTTGTTGTCATAGCATTGCAGCAGAGGGGCGGACTGACTGCAGTGTACAGGGGGAGACTGACTGGGGCACACTCATTAACGCAGCTCCTGAGTGCTCTTCTCCTGACATTGGCGATTTACTGTCTGGTGTGAACTCTCAAAATTGAATGTTGGGTGGCTTTCCCCCCCGAGACCCAGAACAATGAGCAGCCTCTAATGTGAAGTGACGTGTGTGTGTGT
>NC_036855.1:50791498-50805400 GCF_002910315.2 Salvelinus sp. IW2-2015
CTGGATGATTAGTTGATTCTTTGAATCAGCTGTGTAGTGCTAGGGCAAAAAAAATAAACCTGCACCATTTGGGGTCCCCAGGACCGAGTTTGAGAAACGCTGCTGTAGGGCATTGTTTAAGAGATGAGGCTTTAGACAAAGAAGTGATATAACAACGTGTAATTATACAGGCGCTGTCTGCCAATCCAAATAGGCCGGRGTTGTTGTCATAGCATTGCAGCAGAGGGGCGGACTGACTGCAGTGCACAGGGGGAGACTGTCTGGGGCACACTCATCAACGCTGCTCCTGAGTGCTCTTCTCCTGACATTGACGATTTACTGTCTGGTGTGAGCTCTCAAAATGGAATGTTGGGTGGCTTTTCCCCGAGACCCAGACCAATGGGCAGCCTCTAATAAGAAGTGACGTGTGTGTGCGTACGTACGTGTTTGTGTGTGTCTGTGTGGTGGGGGGCTAGGTGAACATCAGAGAGCTGAGTGACACAAGGATCACCTCCTTATGGGGTGACTGGTGAGAGGGTACATTGTGAATTTCAGACCCCGTCACCCTCCACCAGTAGCTCTAAGCTAAACATATTATGTAAAACTGCACAGCATGTGAGTCAAGACGCTTTGCCCAAACTCGCATTGAGGATGCTCTTCATGCTTAGACAACCCTATTTTAAGCTCAATGTGTCTGGCTTTCTCCTTTGAGGACAAGCACCAGGAACAGAATCGTCTTTGACATTGAGTCTCTTCCTCAAACTGCCATGTCTCATAGATGAGCACTACCTGTGCTATGTTAACTGCCTCCTCTGGGGGAGGAGAGAGAGACAGAGAAGGAAGAATAAAWTGCACAGTCCCAAACATTGAATACATTACACTCATGTCTAAAATTATAGCAGAAATAATGATGGCTGGGAACCCCGAGGCACAGATGGCTCAAACTAAAATGGGGGGGCGGGTGCATTTGCTGTAAAATAACTTCTGTTGCAATACAAGTAGAAAAGTAGAAAACACAGCCCAGTATGAATGAATGTTTTGATAATTGAACATGCTAATTTACTGCAACGATGCTGTAGTTAAGACGTATGTTTCCATTGTTCCTGGTTATTATAATGCCAGTGAAGGAACCACCGAACAATCCACAATCGAGTAGGAGAAACATATGTGTAAACCCTCAATTTATCACAGTTGGTTGTGTACAGTCAATGTACGATTTGCCAAAGATGGTAAACACACAGCATAGCACACCCACACATTCAGCCAATGACCACATTCTGATTGGTCAACGAGAGGTCATCTCCACATCTACTGTACAACGTATCTATTTATCCAAACCCAATCTTTCAACGCCACTGAAACCAAGGTTTTACATCCATCCACCTATTCCCGCCAGGAAATTGCTGAATGATTTCCGACATTACCTCTGAAAGTTAAGATTGACCATTGCTTTTGCTGAACTCAACCCCAAATGTGTGAATACTGAGTACTGTTTGGGGGACGTCTAGCGCTGGTTAAAATGGATCACAATGACAAAACGTACCCGAGGGCCTTCAGCTAAATGAAGCCTAGAGATAGTTTGATCTTTGAAAAGCTCACACGGATTGACACTGATGCCCACACAGATCAAGGCCTCATGAGCTGAATCTGTGTGATTTTTTGCTGGAACCTCGGCCTTTAACGTTTGTTGTCTCTAGACAGTAATCGTCCATCACAGCTGGTGTGACGCTGCATGAATCCCATGCCCTAACTCCAAAATCCCTCAAAGTGATTCGCCATTAACCTTGCAATGGTGACAGATTTTTAGTAGCTCGCAGGGTAAGCTGGGCCATTTCTCCTGCTTGCTGTTTGATGAAAAAGTAACGGTCGGGATTTCACATGTAATCCATCACTGTACAAGAAGAATTGTGAGATCGCAAGGATCTATAACTCAGAAATTGGCTGAGGACATTGGCAACACTTAAGCACAGTTCCATTACTGCACCTCAGACTGAGTCAGGAAGACTCGAGATGTTGTGACGATACGAGCGAGATTGAACCGTACAATTCGGGTGCCAACCTTTGGCGACCTTCAGGATCACAGTCTGCACATTCGAGCAGGATCATTTAGGGATGTGTAATACACGTGCTACGCAATGGGCGAAAGGGAATAATATTTCATGTCACATTCGAAAAGGACACCTGGAGATCAAACAAGCAATAATATGTTTTAAATCAATCCTGCGCGGCCTGTTGGAGAGTTCCCCTGAAGGTCAACTTCACTAAGTCCAGGAATATGAATAGTCTGACCTTCTCAGCTGCAGCAGAATCAATAGAAAATTCAATCAGGTGGTGTCTGCCTGGAACTCAAAACCAAATGATGTCCAAATCAAGTAGCTAGAGATCCCTGGTCAACATGTCCGGTGGAGACAGAGTGCTAAGTACAATCTCATTAATTGGCCAAAGCTTTCATGTTTGTCCGCTCTCCCCTTACCACGCATCTTGTTCTAATTATACTCTTGGACCCCTCTTAGTCTCCTGAATGACTGAATAACCAACAAGCATAAATGCTAATTAAAGGCCCAATGCAGACGTTGTTATATTCATATAAAATCATTTCTGCGTAACAATTAAGTACCTTGCTGCAATAGATTTCTATTCAAATGGGCAAAAATAGCAAAAACTATTTGTCAAGTGGATTTTGCTCGGACTGCCTGTGAGTGGTCTGAGTGGAGAGGGGAAAAATAACAACAAACTGTTATTTGCAGAGAGTTTGAAACTCTCTTTGATATTGGTCAATTAACCAATTTATCGCATGGTGATGTCACCATGGAAAGGCAAAACTCCAACCCATGCAAACCTGCTGATTAGAAGGTTCTGTGTAGATGTAACGTCCTGACCAGAGTTCTTATGTGTTTTGCTTGTTTAGTGTTGGTCAGGACGTGAGCTGGGTGGGAATTCTATGTTGTGTGTCTAGTTCGTCTGTTTCTGTGTCCAGCCTAATATGGTTCTCAATCAGAGGCAGCTGTCAATCGTTGTCCCTGATTGAGAATCATATATAGGTGGCTTGTTTTGTGTTGGGGATTGTGGGTGGTTGTTTCCTGTCTCTGTGTTTTGTCTGCACCAGATAGGACTGTGACGGTTAGTTTGTTTTGTCATTTTGTATAGTGTCTTGTTTTGTGTTAATTAAATCATGGAAAATTACCACGCTGCACATTGGTCCTCAGATCCTTCTCGCCTCTCCTCGTCTGAGGAGGAGGACGACTTAGACTGCCGTGACAGTAGATTGTATTTTCAACTAGCAACTATCATGAAATAACACTGCTACATTGTTTTCAGACTTTTAGTTTCATCGGCTGTTGTACAATAGAATATAAAACACGGGGACAACTGAATTTTGACTGCACTGTGCCTTTAATGTAGGATTACACTTTCCGAGAAACCAAAGCTCTTTTCCYAGCACTCCTATGCAATACTTGTAATTGTCAGACGATTCTTATTTAACAGAAGTAAGTTTGTAAAACATCCAATAATTCATTACTATACTTAAAAATAGCATAGTTTACTTTGTGAATCAAACAGCCAAAGTAATTCTACAGTCCTCTCATTGTTAAATAACATGTTATAACATGTACTAAATTGTTTTAGTTTACTCCAATTAGGGGAGGGGTGGTAGGGTTAGTGGAAAATAATAAAGGAAAATATATATTTAAAAGATGTGTATTTATATATGTATTTTATACGTATATACAGTACCAGTCAAATGTTTGGACACACCTACTCATTCAAGGGTTTTCCTTATTTTTTACTATTTTCTACATTGTAAAATAATAGTGAAGACATCAAAACTATGAAATAACACATATGGAATCACGTAGTAACCAAAAAAGTTTTAAACAAATCAAAATAGATTATATATTGAAGATTCTTCAAAGCAGCCACTCTTTCCCTTGATGACAGCATTGCACACTCTTGGCATTCTCTCCACCAACTTCATAAGGTAGTCGTCTGGAATGCATTTCAATTAACAGGTGTGCCTTGTTAAAAGTTAATTGTGGAATTTCGTTTCATCTTAATGCGTTTGAGCCAATCAGTTGTCTTGTGACAAGGTAGGGGTGGTATACAGAACATAGCCCTATTTGGTAAAAGACCAAGTCCATATTATGGCAAGAACAGCTCAAATAAGCAAAGAGAAACAACAGTCCATCATTACTTTAAGACATGAAGGTCAGTCAATGCGGAACATTTCAAGGACTTTGAAAGTTTCTTCAAGTGCAGTCGCAAAAAGAATCAAGTGCTTTGATGAAACTGGCTCTCATAAGGAATGCCACAGGAAAGGAAGACCCAGCGTTACCTCTGCTGCAGAGGATAAGTTCATCTGAGTTACCAGTCTCAGATTGCAGCCCAAATAAATGCTTCACAGAGTTCAAGTAACAGACYTATCTCAACATCAACTGTTCAGAGAAGACAGCGTGAATCAGGCCTTCATGGTCAAATTGCTGCAAAGAAACCACGACTAAAMGACACCAATAATAAGAAGAGACTTGCTTGGGCCAAGAAACACGAGCAATGGACATTAGAATGGTGGAAATCTGTCATTTGGTCTGATGAGTCRGAATTTTAGATGTGTCTTTGTGATACGCACAGTGGGTGACCCGATGACCTCTGCATGTTACAAACCCACCGTGAAGCATGGAGGAGGAGGTGTGATGGTGTTTGGGGTGCTTTGCTGGTGACACTGTCTGTGATTTATTTAGAATTCAAGGCACACTTAACCAGCATGGCTACCACAGCATTCTGTAGCGATACGCCATACCATCTGATTTGCGCTTAGTGGGACTATCTGTCACACCCTGATCTGTTTCACCTGTCTTTGTGCTTGTCTCCACCCCTTTCCAGGTGTCGTCCATCTTCCCCATTATACCCAGTGTATTTAAAACTGTGTTCTCTGTTTGTCTGTTGCCAGTTTGTTTTGTTCGTCAAGCCTACCAGCGTTTTRCCCCTTGTATCTGTCTTTTTCTATTTCCTGTTTTCTATTTTTCCCGGTTTTGACCATTTCTGCCTGCCCTGACCCTGAGCCTGCCTGCTGTTCTGCACCTGCCCTTGACCTGTCATTTTGCCTGACCCATGTTCTATTAATAAACTTCTGTTACTTCGACACTGTCTGCATCTGGGTCTTCTCCTGAAACATGATACTATCATTTGTTTTTCAACAGGACAATGACCCAAAACACACCTCTAGGCTGAGTAAGGGCTAAGGGAGTAAGCGGGCTGGCATGTGCCTTTTACTGAGCAGTGGCTTCCGTCTGGCCGCTCTACCATAAATTCACCTGAGCACCTGAGCTCAATTTCGAGTCTCATAGCAAAGGGTCTGAATATTTATGTAAATAAGGTATTTCTGTTTAAATTATTATGGGGTATTGTGTGTACGACTTAAAGTGGTCCTATGGACAGATACTCCAATCTCTGCTGTSGAGCTTTGCAGCTCCTTCAGGGTTATCTTTGGTCTCTTTGTTGCCTCTGATTAATGCCCTCCTTGCCTGGTCCGTGAGTTTTGGTGGGCGGCCCTCTCTTGGCAGGTTTGTTGAGGTGCCATATTCTTTCAATTTTTTTAATAATGGATTTAATGGTGCACCGTGGGATGTTCAGTTTCTGATATTTTTTTATAACCCAACCCCGATCTGTACTTCTCCACAACTTTGTCCCTGACCTGTTTGGAGAGCTCCTTGGTCTTCATGGTGCCGCTTGCTTGGTAGTGCCCCTTGCTTAGCGGTGTTGCAGACTCTGGGGCCTTTCAGAACAGGTGTATATCTACTGAGATCATGTGCCAGATCATGTGACACTTAGATTGCACACAGGTGGACTTTATTTAACTAATTATGTGACTTCTGAAGGTAATTGGCAAAGGGGGTGAATAGATATGCACGCACCACTTTACCATTATTATTATTTTTTTGATTTTTTAAAACAAGTTATTTTTTAAATTTCACTTTACCTATTTGGACTATTTTGTGTATGTCCATTACATGAAATCCAAATAAAAATCTATTTAAATTACAGGTTGTAATGCAACAAAATAGGGGAAATGCCAAGGGGGTGAATACTTTTGCAAGGCACTGTTTGTAAAAAAAGATATATATATGGGGGATTACAAATTATGCAGACAATTACATTGATGGAAGCTACAATCTATCTGCAATATTAAAGCTGATCTACACCCAAAAACAATAAAAAATGCACTATATTCCCAAAGAATTTCCTCAAAATTAYAAATGATAAAGTATTGAGTTATAATTCAGAGTTACATTACCTGCACAGTGTGGCAGTAAATAAATCAACAGTTTACCATCAGTGCCTTAATACTGACTTAATTAAAGTACTTTTGAGAGTCAAATCAGAATTTGAGTGGTTTTCCAGGTTTATCTTTCAGAGGAAGGGAGAAACGACAGACAGTAATTACGCCCACAGAGTTGTGCATTGGCGATCAGACAGACACCACATTCAGTCAATTACTTTCTCAATTAAAGTGTCACCTGCTGAGAGGATACAACTGTGAATCATCTGTGCCGACAGTTGTTCAATTAAAAATGTAATCTTGACTTTCCGTCAGAAATAGAAATTGTGCTCCCTGGAACTGAGCAACACCTAGATGTGTTGCATTTCAGATGTYKAACTGAAATCAGATCAATCCWTTCATCTGGGATTATAAAACACACAYGATAGGTAAAAAACACCTCTGTAAATCCAAGATGGAAGGAGGATTGTCTCTCCCAAATTGTATATTTTACTATTGGGCCGCAAACCTCCGCGCTGTTACGTTTTTGCTGGATGACGCACGTCCGTCACCCAGCTGGCTTAGTATGGAGCGTGAGGAGTGTCACCCCTTCTCTATTGGTGCTGTMWWTTTGTCGCCTGTCAATCTGGAGATGTCACTTTATAGTAACAATCCTATTATACATAGCACAGTCCGAATCTGGAAGCAAATTAAAGTCCACTTTGATCTTAGACCAATATCATTCATGCTCCCTGTTGCGAGGAATCCCTCCTTTGCCCCCTCTAACCTTAATAACACCTTTGAGCGATGGGGAGCGCGAGGGATAAATACCATAGGGGATCTATATATAGAAAGGACCTTTGCCTCCTTTGAGTTGCTGAGGGAAACGTATAATCCCAGAAGTCACTTTTTCAGATACCTACAAATTAGAGACTATGTTAGAAAACACCTCCCGGCATTTGGGAATGCTAAACCTTCCGTGTTTGACGGATGCATAAAAATATGCCTCACCTCACACAAACTTATATCTCGTCTATATGACGCTTTTCAATCTGTTAGCATACCTTCTACAGATGCCATTAAGGCAAAATGGGAGGAAGAACTAGGGACTGACATTTCTGTGGCAGACTGGGAAGATAGCTTGGAGTATATCCACACCTACTCCATTAACTCCAGACATCGTCTCATACAATTCAAGGTATTACACAGATTACACTATTCCAAAACTAAACTGCATAGGATATTTCCTGATACATCCCCTATGTGTGATACATGTCAGGCTGCGCAGGGTACACTACTTCACTGCTTTGCCCTATGCTCTAGCTTGTATGGTTATTGGTGTGGAATTTTTAGGATCCTCTCTGAAGCTCTGGAGACTTCAATAGACCCAGACCCGCTTCTGATAATCCTGGGAGTGTCTGATTCCCTAAACGGATTAACGAACCCCCAAAAACAACTAATCTCTTACGGTCTCATTTCGGRAAAAAAATTAATCTTGTTGTTTTGGAAAAGGAGGGAAGCTCCCTCTACCAAAGTATGGCTCAGCAAAATGGCAAACACTGTACATTTAGAAAGAATTAGATATATTCTGAACAATAAATTATCAACATTTGATCAAATCTGGCAGCCTTTCCTCTCTTACTTGGACCAGTTGGTGCTGTGAATTTGTACATTTTAACGCACTCTCAATTGTAATATTTTAATCTACATTTGGGCAGCATGTGCTTGCCCCGGCACCTGAGCAGTTGGAAGGGATACGGGGGGGTGACATCTACCCTCTTTCTTTCTACCTGTKCTTGTTCTGTATGTCTTGTTTTGTATTATTTGTTTTGTACCTAGAACTCTGGGTCMTGTTGTTTCTGTCTGCTCTTTMAAGTTTAGATAAGAATTGCATACTTCACTTTTATACCTATACACCATTCTTGTGTGTGTTCAATAAAAAATATTTGAACGGGGYYAAAAAWAWAAAAWWAAAAARTMAAATCAGGTTCAAAGACTGGTAAAACAATATACTTAGGTACTGAATCAGCAATGCAACCAGGGGTTAAAAAATGCCATGGTAGCAAGGGTTGGGAAATGCTTAAATGAAATAGTTTTTTCATTTTCTCAAAGCTTTCTCCAGAGAAGATGAGAGAGACACTGCATGTGAAACTAGAGATGGATTTAGGAGAAAGTATAGTGCAATTTGAATGATTAGGTCGATTCAACGTAGTAAGACTGGCCATACAGCTCGATTCATGATGCCTTTATGGGAACAAACTCCCTCAGCCTTGAGTTAGCCTACCTCCCAACCTGGTCTCAGAACATTTCGTATTATTCTGTACGTAAYCCGGAGACACTCCATTTACTATGACATGTTACGTTTGGTATGGTTACATAGGACATATGGTATAACGCGAACTTCTAGCAATCCAAAGGTTGCGAGTTCGAATCTCATCACGGACAACTTTAGCATTTTAGGAAATGTTTTAACTACTTACTACTTTTTAGCTACTTTGGAACTACTAATCATGTTAGCTAACRCTTCCCCTAACCCCAACCTTAACCCTTTTAGCTAACCCTTCCCCCAACCCTAACCTTAACCCTTTAACTTCTTATGGCTGCAGYGSCAGTATTGAGTAGCTTGGATGAAAGGTGCCCAGAGGTGCCCATAGTAAACTGCCTGCTCCTCAGTCCCAGTTGCTAATATATGCATATTATTATTCGTATTGGATAGAAAACACTCTGAAGTTTCTAAAACTGTTTGAARGATGTCTGTGAGTATAACAGAACTCATATGGCAGGCAAAAACCTGAGAAAAAATCCAAACAGGAAGTAGGAATTCTGAGGCTGGTCGATTTTCAACCAAGATCCTATTGAATTCACAGCGAGATATGGATGAGTTTGCACTTCCTACGGCTTCCACTAGATGTCAACAGTCTGTAGAACCGTGTCTGATGCCTCTACTGTGAAGGGGGGGGGCGAATGAGAGGGGAATTAGTCAGGTCTGCCATGACCTGACCATGCTCTGACCATGTGCGTTCACATGAGAGGGAGCTCTGTTCCATCGCTCATCTGAAGTCAATGTAATTCTCCGGTTGGAACGTTATTCAAGATTTATGTTAAAAACGTTCTAAAGATTGATTCAATACATCGTTTGACATGTTTCTACTGACTGTTACGGAACTTTTTGACATTTCGTCAGCTTTTAGTGAACGTGCTTCCTGACGTTGGATTTGTTTACCAAACACGCTAACAAAAATAGCTATTTGGACATAAATGATGGACATTACCGAACAAAACAAACATTTCTTGTGGAAGTGGGAGTCCTGGGAGTGCATTCCGACAAAGATCAGCAAAGGTAAGTGGAGATTTATAATGCTTTTTATGAGTTTTGTTGACTGCACAATTTGGCGGGTAACTGAACACTTAGCAGATAACTTGAATTATTGAATATTGTTTTGACGTAAAGCTTTTTGAAATCTGACACAGCGGTTGCATTAAGAACAAGTTATCTTTAACTCTATGTAAAAATGTATCTTTCATCAAAGTTTATGATGAGTAATTTATGTTATTTGCACTGGCTCTCGCAATTTCCGATAGGACATTTCTGAACATGGCCAATGTAAACGGAGGCTTTTGGATATAAATATTAACCTTATAAACAAAACATATATGTATTGCTAAACATGAAGTCAATGATCGTCAATCTGATGAAATCAATCAAAAGTAGTGATTCATTTTATCGATCTATTATGCATGGCTTTACACTGTCTTAAAACTGTGTTTGTCTGTGATTTCAGTGAGCCGAACATAATCGTATTGTGGTCGCTTTCGCTGAAAAGCCTATTTGAAAATCGGACACTTATGGTGGATTAACAACAAATTACTTTAAAATTGGTATAAAATCGACATGTAATGTTGAGAATTTTAAATTTATGAGATTTTCTAGTTGTTGAACTGTTGGCGCGACCTGCACTTTACTGGCTGTTGTCATATCCACCCCGTTAATGGGATTAGCCAGCATAGAAGTTAACCTAAACTCCTAAAACTAGAATACCTGACCTTAACCTAACCCCTAACCTTAAGCCTAGCTAACCGTTAAGCAACACCTTGCCAAACCTAAGCTAAAATTCGTAAACATATCATAAGTTTAGGCGACTATCCTCCAAGTGTCCCCTTGCTATACCTCTCAAGGATTCTCTCTTAGAGAAATGTTTACAGCCGGCGCTTAGCCTAGAAAGCAATGTCATATTTTAGGAGAGACAGAGGAGTAGGCGGTAAGAGATCGCAATAGCACACTGAACCTGTGCGACAAATACAGAGAAATGTAAGCGACGACGTTAGTGGCTTGCCAGTGGGCCCGTCTCTCAACTTTGAAAGTCAAACAAATTGTATTGGTCCATACACACGGTTAGTACAGATCTATGTCAAGGCTGTAGAGCTAATGCTTAGATCCTCTAGATTCCGATACAGTGCAAAGTAATAGTCTAACTAGTAATCTAACAATTCCACAACAACACCATAAACAACACATAACTAAAGGGGGAATGCGAATATGTACATATAAATATATTGGATGAGCAATGACAGAGCGGCATAGACAAGTGTGAATAGAACATAGTAAATACAAAATAGAGGATAAGTAAGTGAGTATGTTAAATCATTATTAAAGTGGCATTATTTACAGTGACATTGTTTAAAGTGACTAGTGATCCATTTATTAAAGTGGCCAGTGATTGGGTGTCAATGTAGGCAGCAGCKCCTCTGAGTTAGTGATTGCTGTTTAGCAGTCTGATGGCCTTGAGATAGAACCTGTTTTTCAGTCTCTCGGTCCCAGCTTTGATGCACCTGTAKTGACCTCGCCTTCTGGATCGTAGCGGTGTGAACAGGCAGTGGCTCGGGTGGTTGTTGTCCTTGATTATCTTTTTGGCCTTCCTGTGACATCGGGTGCTGTAGGTGTCAAGGAGGGCAGGTAGTTTGCCCCCGGTGATGCGTTGTGGCGAGTTTCGCACCCTCGCCGCTGAGAGCAGCTGGAATGAGGAGGCCCTTCAGGGAGCATTCCAGAACGCTCTCACCGAGACCATCAAGGATGAGTTGGTTTCCAGGGATGAGTTGGTTTCTCTATTGCCATCCGCATCGACAACCGTCTCCATGAGCGTCGGAGAGAGATGGCCGAACCCGAACCCACACGGCTGGACCAGGCRCGTTTTCTCTCCTGAGGAGAGGCAGCYGCGAATCAGCACTAGGAGCTGCCTATACTGTGGCCAGGTTGGTCACTTTGTCTCCACTTGTTCACTGTGGCCAGCTAAAGGGGGTGGCTCGGCAGTTGTAGGGGATATACTGTTGAGTCAAAGCGCCAGTCCATCTCCCCCCAGACCCTTGCTAGACAGCACTCTTGTATGGCAAAGTCAGGCTTTTCCTCTACCTGCCCTCATCGACTCGGGTGCCGACTAGTGTTTCCTGGACCGAGGTGTTGTTACCCAGTTGGGTCTGGACACTGTTCCACTCYATTCACCCCTCGATGCCAACGCTCTCAATGGACAGCTCCTCGCCGGTGTCAGTGAGAGAACCGTGCCTGTCATCCTGCGTCTCTCTGGGAATCACCAGGAAAGGATAAGTCTCCACATAATCGACTGCCTTTGCTCTCCCCTGGTTCTTGGCCATCCTTGGTTAAAGCTGCACAATCCACAGATCGACTGGACCGCTGGAAGGGTAACCACTTGGAGTTCATTTTGTCTCTCTAATTGTCTACAGTCTGCCCTTGCCTCTGCCTTGTCTGTGCCCCAGTCCATTCCAGAACCTCCAGACTTGTCATCAGTTCRTCTTGAGTATCATGATCTAGCTCCTGTGTTCAGCAAGCACCACGCTCTGTCGCTGCAGCCTCATCGGCCGTACGACTGCGCTATTGACCTCCAGCCTGGAGCTCTTCCCTGTAGCCGGTTGTATAACCTCTCTCGCCCCAAGCAAGAGGCTATGGACGGGTACATCCAGGATTCCCTGGCTGCAGGACATGTCAGGCCTTCTTCCTCTCCGGTAGGGGTTGTTTTTTACTTTGTCAAGAAAAAGGATGTGTCACTGAGGCCGTGCATAGACTTKCGTGGGTTGAATGGTATCACTGTTAGGAACAAGTATCCCTTGCCACTCATCAGTTCTGCTTTTGCCACCCTCCATAGTGCCACGGTGTTCACTAAACTCGACCTCCGGAATGCCTACCACCTTGTCCTCATCAGAGAGGGGTACGAGTGGAAAATGGCGTTCAACACACCACTTGGAGACTTTGAGTATTTGGTCATGCCGTTTGGTCTCACTAACGCTCCTGCCGTTTTCCAGAGCCTGGTTAATGACGTRCTGAGGGATGTGATTAGACGCTTCGTTTTTGTCTATGTGGATGACATTCTTATTTTTTTAAGGACCTGGAGGCTCACCAGCAACACTTTCGTCAAGTTGTGCAATAAGTTACATTATTGCACAAGGACAGTTACGGATGGACCCTGCCAAGGTCAGGGCAGTCACAGAGTGGCCTGTGCCCTCGAATCTGAAGCAGCTAGAGCGTTTCCTGGGGTTTGGCAATTTTTACAGACGTTTCACCCGTAACTACAGCCGTTTGGCAGCCTCTCTCACAACTCTCACCTCCACCTCCACTCCATTCCACTGGACCCCTGAGGCAGAGGCAGCATTCTGGGAACTCAAGCACCGCTTCACTTCCACTCCGATCCTCACCCAGCTAGACCCAGAAATCCAGTTTGTCATTGAGGTGGACGGCTCCGACATCGGGGTAGGTGCTGTTCTGTCTCAACATTCCCCCTCTGATCAGAAGCTCCACCCACGTGCTTTCTTTTCCCGCAAGCTCTCACCTYCAGAAAGAAATTTCGACATTGCTAACTGGGAACTTCTGGCAGTGAAGCTAGCTCTTGAGGAATGGTGTCACTGGTTGGAGGGCTCGGTTCTCCCCTTCATTGTGTGGACGGACCACAAAAACTTGTTCTACAGCCAGATCGCCAAACGTCTGAACTACCGGCAGGCCAGGTGGGCATTATTCTTTGGGAGATTCAACTTSACACTCACTTATCACCCCGGATCTAAGAACACCAAGCCTGACGCCCTCTCCCGTCAATTCACCGCCGACAACACAGGTTCCGAGCCAGAAACCATTATYCCATCCACCTACATCGTTGCCGCTGTCTCCTGAGAGATRGAGTCCTGTACTCGCCAGGCTCAYCAGAACCAGCCTGATCCAGGTAACGGTCCTAGAAAGGCTCTGTTTGTTCCAGATTCAGTTTGCTCTGAAGTTCTTCAGTGGGCCCATTCTACTCACCTCACCTGTCACCCTGGTATGAACCGGCTGTCTCCTTCCTGCGTCAGTGCTTTTGGTGGCCCACTATGGAGAGAGATGTCCGGGTGTTCGTCTCAGCCTGCTCGGTCTATACCCGGAACAAAACCTCCACCAAACCCACTTCCGGTCTGCTTCGCCCTCTTCCCATACCCAGTCGCCCTGGTCACACATAGCTCTGGGCTTCGTCACTGGCCTTCCCCCATCTAACGGTAARTRAGTCATCCTCACCATTATCGAGATTTTCCAAKGCGGCTCACTTCATTCCCCTCTCCAAGCTTCCATCCTCCAGGGAGACTGCGGATCTGCTGGTATCCCATGTGTTTCGGCTGCATGGCATTCCCACTGACATCGTTTC
>NC_036855.1:50806459-50822486 GCF_002910315.2 Salvelinus sp. IW2-2015
CACACGCCAGATCGTAACCTCTGCTCATTCTGCCCACTCTGACTCTGGTCCCTGTCTCCAGTCCCACTCCTCATCCTGCTACTCTGCCCTGGATTCCCCACTACTGCTCTCTTGGATTCCCCTCCGGACCTGCTTACCCTGTCCCAACCCTCTCGCTCCAGCCTCAGCACCTGGTTTCCTGCAACCCGCCCAAGCTTCCCCTGGCCTACACTCCATCTTCCCACAGTGTTTCAATAAATACCTTGGTTACTTCACCAGTCTCCTCGTCTGAGTCTGCTCTTGGGTTTCCCTGTTCCACTCCATAACAGTGTCGAGGCACAGATCTGGGGAAGGGTACCAAAAATTGTCTGCAGCATTGAGAGCCCCAAGAACACAGTGGCCGCCATCATTCTCAAARGGAAGAAGTTGGGAACCACCAAGACTCTTCCTAGAGCTGGCCGGGGGAGAAGGGCCAAACTGAGCATACGGTGGAYAAGGGCCTTGGTCTGGGTGGTGTTCAACATTCCAATGGTCTCTCTAACAGAGCTCCAGAGTTCCTCTGTGGAGATGGGAGAACCTTCCAGAAGGACAATCATCTCTGCGGCAATCCACCAATCAGGCATTTACGGCAGAGTGGCCAGARGGAAGCCACTGCTCAGTAAAAAGCACATGACGGCCCACTTGGAGTTTGCCAAAAGGTATCTAAAGGACTCTCAGAACATGAAACACAAGAATCTCTGGTCTGATAAAACCAAGATTGAACTCTTTGGCCTGAATGCCAAGCGTCACGTCTGGAGGAAACCTGGCTCCATCCCAACGGTGAAGCATGGTGGTGGCAGCATCATGCTGTGGGGATGTTTTTCAGCGGAAAGGACTGGGAGACGTGTCAGGATTGAGGGAAAGATGAACGGAGCAAAGTAGAGAGAGATCCTTGATGAAAACCTGCTCCAGAGTGCTCAGGACATCAGAATGGTGTGAATGTTCACCTTCCAACAGGACAATGATCCTAAGCACACAGCCAAGACAACGCAGGAGTGGCTTCGAGACAAGTCTCTGAATGTCCTTGAGTGGCCCAGCCAGAGCCCAGACTTGAACCCAATCCAACACCTCTGGAGAGTAGAGGTCGACCGATTATGATTTTTCAACGCCGATACCGATACCGATTATTGGAGGACCAAAAAAAGCCGATACCGATTWAGCGGTATTCATTTGTAATAATGACAGTTACAACAATACTGAATGAACACTTATTTTAACTTAATATAATACATCAATCATCWATTTAYCCTCAAATAAATCATGAAACATGTTCAATTTGGTTTAAATKATGCAAAAACAAAGTGTTGGAATAGAAAGTAAAAGTGCAATATGTGCCATGTAAAAAAGCTAACGTTTAAGTTCCTTGCTCAGAACATGAGAACATATGAAAGCTGGTGGTTCCTTTTAACATGTGTCTTCACATATTCCCAGGAATTAAGTTTTAGGTGTAGTTATTATAGGAATTATAGGACTATTTCTCTCTATACCATTTGTATTTCATATACCTTTGACTATTGGATGTTTTATAGGCACTTTAGTATTGCCAGTGTAACATATAGCTTCCGTCCCTCTCCTCGCCCCTACCTGGGCTCGAACCAGGAACACATCGACAACAGCCACCCTTGAAGCATCGTTACCATCGCTCCACAAAAGCCACGGCCCTTGCAGAGCAAGGGAACAACTACTCCAAGCTCTCAGAGCGAGTGACGTGCACCGATTGAAACGCTATTAGCGTGCACCCGCTAACTAGCTAGCCATTTCACATCGGTTACACCAGCCTCTGACTCGCGGAGTTAGGCTGAAGTCATAAACAAGCTCAATGCTTGAAGCACAGCGAAGAGCTGCTGGAAAATGCACGAAAGTGCTGTTTGAATGAATGGTACGAGCCTGCTGCTGCCTACCATCGCTCAGCCCAACTGCTCTGTCAATATCAAATCATAGACTTAATTAAACATAATAACACACAGAAATACGAGCCTTTGGTCAAAACTATAATTTCGAAAAACAAAACGTTTATTCTTTCAGTGAATACAGAACCGTTCCCTATTTTATCTAACGGGTTGGCATCCCTAAGTCTAAATATTGCTGTTACATTGTACAACCTTCAATGTTATGTCATAATTATGTACAATTCTGGCAAATTAATGACGGTGTTTGTTAGGAATAAYTGGACTTCACACAGTTCGCAACGAGCCAGGCAGCCCAAACTGCTGCATATACCCTGACTGCTTGCACGGAACGCAAGAGAAGTGACACAATTTCCCTAATTATAAGAAATTCATGTTAGCAGGCAATATTAACTAAATATYTAGGTTTAAAAATATATACTTGTGTATTGATTTTAATAAAGAAAGGCATTGATGTTTATGGTTAGGTACACATTGGGGCAACGACAGTGRTTTTTTTCGTGAATGCGCTTGTTAAATCATCACCCGTTTGGCGAAGTAGGCTGTGATTCGATGAGAAATTAACAGGCACCGCATCGATTATATGCAACGCAGGAGACGCTAGATAAACTAGTAATATCATCAACCATGTGTAGTTAACTAGTGATTATGTTAAGATTGATTGTTTTTTATAAGATAAGTTTAATGCTAGCTAGCAACTTACCTTGGCTTCTTGRTGCCCTCGCGTAACAGGTAGTCAGCCTGCCACGCAGGCTCCTCGMGYAGTCCAATGTAAGGCAGGTGGTTAGAGCGTTGCACTAGTAACCGGAAGGTTGCAAAAATGAATCCCCGAGCTGACAAGGTAAAAATCTGTCGTTCTGCCCCTGAACAAGGCATTTAACCCACCGTTCCTAGGCCGTAATTGTAAATAAGAATGTCTTCTTAACTGACTTGCCTAGTTAAATAAAGGTGTAAATAAATAAATAAAAAATCGTCCACAATCGGTGTCCAAAAATACATATTACCGATTGTTATGAAAACTTGAAATCGGCCCTAATTAATCGGCCACTACGATTAATCGGTCGACCTCTACTGGAGAGACCTGAAAATAGCTTTGCAGCTACGCTCCCCATCCAACCTGACAGAGCTTGAGAGGATCTGCATAGAAGAATGGGAGAAACTCCCCAAATACAGGTGTGCCAAGCTTGTAGCGCCTTATCCAAGAAGACTCGAGGCTGTAATCGCTTCAACAAAGCACTGAGTAAAGGGTCTGAATACTTATGTAAATGTGATATATAATTTTGTTTTCTTTTTACATTTGCAGAAAATTCTAAAAACCTGTTTTTACTTTGTCATTATGGGGTATTGTGTGTAGATTGTTGAGGATTAAAAAAAAAATTCATCCATTTTAGAATAAGGCTGTAAAGTAACAAAATGTGGATAAAGTCAAGAGGTCTGAATACTTTCCGAATGAACTGTACATTGAATAGATGGAGCAGTGTAGAATTTTTTTCAATAAAACACGATTTAAATGTATTTTCAGAATGTGTCACCGATGTCTCTATTAACAGGCCTACCTACTCTACTAAACTATAGTAATCTTACTGTATTTCTACAATGCCATCTTTTTTGCAACGAAACTGTCGATGTTTGCAAATAATTTAATCTGKGATGTCATTACTTTCAGAAGTTGATTTTCCACCCCAGACATYATGCCTGAGTTGAARGCAGAAAGGAGGTAGGCCTATTTAAGGAATCCATGGTGACAGTATAGAGGAAATAACTATACCGACAAATTTATGGATAACATAATTGCGTCTGTCAAACAGGTAAGCCCACCTCTTATTTCTTAAATAGGGCTCCAACAAAGCCCTCTTAAATTTGCTTCCTTAACTTTCAGCATCGGGCGATGTCCATATTGATTTTAGAAACAGRGTTCCACGCACGAGTGGTGGCTGCATCTCAACTAACCTTTTTTTCTAATTTATCCAAATATATTCCATTCTCTTGTTTTTGTCATGGACATATTCCCACTAATATTCCTTTATGTAATCAAGCTTTCACATGTGTGTTTTAAACTTTTTATCAAGCTGTTGGTATTCAAATGTGTCTTCCGCATTTAACCCCTCTGAATCCGAGAGGTGCGGGGGGGGGGGGCTGCCTTAATCYACATCCACATCTTCCGCGCCCGGGGAACAGTGGGTTAACTGCCTTGCTCAGGGGCAGAACGACAGGGATTTACCTTGTCAGCTCGGGGATTTGATCCAGCAAAAGAGAAGACCACACACATCACATCCCACACTATGTTAATGAAGTCACCATATGCGTGTAAGTCAAATGTGTGTTTGGGTCTGCATTGGGAAGGTGTGAAATATCAAAGAGAGAAAGAAGCCAATCAATCTTATAGTAGAAGTTCTCTCCAGTTTATAGCTATTGCACTCATCACGCAATGAAAGAAAATAATACCAGCATTACATTTTGATTCATTGATTGAATTAAACTATGTCAATGCATTTGAATCATAATGGTCATATGATGGAAAAGTGAATACAATTCAGATTCAGATTCACGTTTGCCTTACAAGAAGAAATCTTAGCAAATCTCACACATCACATACAGTTGAAATCGGAAGTTTACATACACCTTAGCCAAATATATTTAATCTCAGTTTTTCACAACTCCTGACATTTAATCCTAGTAAAAATTCTTAGGTCGGTTAGGATCACCAATTTATTTTAAGAATGTGAAATGTCAGAATAATAGTAGGGAGAATAATTTATTTCAGCTTTCATTTCTTTCATCACATCCCCAGTGGGTCAGAAGTTTACATACACTCAATTAGTATTTGGTAGRATGGCCTTTAAATTGTTTAACTTGTGTCAAACGTTTCGGGTAACCTTCCACAAGCTTCCCACAATAAGTTGGGTGAATTTTGACCCATTCCTCCTGACAGAGCTGGTGTAATTGAGTCAGGTTTGTAGGCCTCCTTGCTCGCCCCTTTTTTAGTTCTGCCCACAAATTTTCGATGGGATTGAGGTCAGGGCTTTGTGATGTCAACTCCAATACCTTGACTTGTTGTCCTTAAGCATTTGCCACAACTTTGGAAGTATGCTTGGGGTCATTGTCCATTTGGAAGACCCATTTGCGACCAAGCATTAACTTCCTGACTGATTTCTTGAAATGTTGCTTCAATATATCCACATAATTTTCCACCCTCATGATGCCATCTATTTTGTGAAGTGCACAGTCCCTCCTACAGCAAAGCACCCCCACAACATGATTCTGCCACCCCCGTGCTTCACGATTGGGATGGCGTTCTTCGGCTTGCAAGCATCCCTTTTTTCTCCAAACATAACGATGGTCATTATGGCCAAACAGTTCTATTTTTGTTTCATCAGACCAGAGAACATTTCTCCAAAAAGTACGATCTTTGTCCCCATGTGCAGTTGCAAACCGTAGTCTGACTTTTTTATGGCGGTTTTGGAGCAGTGGCTCCTTCCTTGCTGAGGCGGCCTTTCAGGTTATGTTGATATAGGACTCGTTTTACTGTGGATATAGATACTTTTGTACCTGTTTTCTCAGCATCTTCACAAGGTCCTTTGCTGTTGTTCTAGGATTGAATTGCACTTTTCGCACGAAAGTACGTTCATCTCTAGGAGACAGAGCGCGTCTCCTTCTGAGGGGTATAACGGCTGTGGGGTCCCATGGTGTTTATACTTGCGTACTATTGTTTGTACAGATGAACGTGGTACCTTCAGGCGTTTGGAAATTGCTCCCAAGGATGAACCAGAATTGTGGAGGTCTACAATTTTTTTTTTGAGGTCTTAGTTGATTTCTTTTGTTTTCCCATGATGTCAAGCAAAGAGTTTGAAGGTAGGCCTTGAAATACATCCACAGGTACAACTCCAATTGACTCAAATTATGTCAATTGGCCTATCAGAAGCTTCTAAAGCCATGAAATCATTTTCTGGAATTTTCCAAGCTGTTTAAAGGCACCGTCAACTTAGTGTATGTAAACTTCTGACCCACTGGAATTGTGATACAGTGAATTATAAGTGAAATAATCTGTCTGTAAACAATTGTTGGAAAAATGACTTGTGCCATGCACAAAGTAGATGTCCTAAGCGACTTGCCAAAACTATAGTTTGTTAACAAGAAATGTGTGGAGTGGTTGAAAAACGAGTTTTAATGACTCCAACCTAAGTGTATGTAAATTCTGACTTCAACTGTAGGTCTAAACAAAACATAAAGGAAACACAGCAGGAAACAAACAATAGGAACAGTCAGACAAATACCTTTCCTACCCTGCCATTCCATCCCACCCTACATCTGCCCATATGGGGAGTTGTTCATAATAATGATAGCCACTGGGATGAAACTCCTCCCGAAGAGCGCAGTGCGCACCATTAATTGTCCGATTTTTCCAACCGAGATCAAAGCAGTGGTAGAGTGGGTGGTCTGGACTGGAGATCATGTCACTGCCTTTGCGGTGGATAGCGCGTTCGTTCAGTAGGAGAGGGGGATCCAATCCATTTAGATGCGGTGATTCTTTTAAAATAGTAGGCCTACAGCCTACTCCAGTGACTTGTATACACTTTACTTGTGTACCTTCAGTACAAACAGTGCCAAACGTGAAAGAACTCGTGGTTCACATGGTCAAGCAAAATGATACAATGTATTAGTTGTGCACCAGTGCGCTCTGAAGAGGAAACAACGACACTATTGTGGAACGACATCACTCGCAAACTGCACAGATGTGTGATTTTTTTCCAAGTTGCACATCAAAATATTTAGGGTCATATGACAGTCTGCTCTGCCATTCCTCTCCTTCACACCAGGGCTGCCAATAAAAGAAGGTTGCTATATAAGATGTAAATGGGAATATAATGGACCTGTTGAAAAAAAATACAAAAACAGCTCCCCACTACCATGAGATGTATATATTTAATGGATTAATTGAATGGTGACCACAGCCCTTTCAAAAATACATTTAAATCGTCCTTTAATGCAATTTTTCAACTTTCTCCATGTAGGCCTATATAATGTAGGCCTACTGCATTTCAAATTTGGCTCCCAGTGCGACTTTTCTTCCGGCCTATTATGACGCATGTGGCAGTTCCTTCTCTGTATGTTCCTAGACCACAAGTAAGCCATAAATTGCATCTGAGGTTGCTACTGATCTTGACATAATAGYTGGCTATGATGATATTAATAATACATCATTAACACACACTGGGAAAAAAGTGTTATTTTAACGAAACCTATTGCTCAACATAAAACCACTTTAATGCGATATTGAAAAATCTGTTTTTATGAGCAGCGAAACATATAAAAAAGGATAGTAGCCTTCGTAAATGGCAAACAGGCTGGGTCTCTTAGGACACTATTAAATTGTGATCATGTACAGATATCATTCACTTTTTAATCAAATAAAAAATGCTTTCAGTATTACCCTATCAAAAAAATCTAACAGAGAATGAATGCGAGTGTAATATCTTAGAGCTGTGTTTTATATCGTTTTGTCGACCCACATAAGCCTCGTGGGTGTCGCTTCCGTTTCTATCATTTATAATGTAAGACGTAAAATGTCACTACTTATAATGTTTTACTGTTAAATTGAACATGAGGCCCCATGAGAGAATGTGCCACTATCAATCAGATGATTCTTTCTTCTTACTGGTGTACTCCTTTTCCTTGGATATTAAGTTATTTTGTCATGTAAATAGGCCACTCAGTAAAAATTCAATGAGGTTAGAGTGTGCTCTTACAATCACTAGTGTGCTCTTACAATCACTTCAGAACTCTCTGCAGGAACTGATGGCCAAACAAAATCAAAGTCACTTCTCCTGTTGTCATATCTTGCAGATGAATCACACTTGTTTTGAAGAAAACACGCACACACACTCACTCACTCACAGGGATCATTCCTGTGGTGGCACCCTGTGTTACAAAAGCAAGGAGACACAGGGAACATTCGAAGTAAAAGCTCTCAAAATACCACAGCCCCTAGGAGACGGATATTCCACTGGAATTCATTGTTTTACTTAATGTAAGATTACCAACAGGAACTTTTTGCAAGGCCACCCAAACATGTAAAAAAAATAAAATAAGACAGCAACATGCTGTGACTGCAAATTCAAAAGAGAGAGCCAGGAACAAACAATATGCATTGAATAAGTGAGTAAGACATAAAAAAAGAGCCAGTGAAACAGCAATCAATCCATCGTTGAAATATGACACTAACCATTTCAGTAAACATTGCTAAATGTTGTACAAAACATAGTGGTCCAGTATTTGCAGCACAATCCATATTAATCGATTACGTGCCCTTATTCTGTCCGTCAACACTCAGGGTTCCATTTCGCACCCTGAATTCGTTTTTCAGGATTATGAGGCAGACCTAACCTCTGGCGAGGCTTCGATGATGTGCCAAGTACAGGCTAGGGGATAATTAACTCTGCTTTACAATTAGGACCAAGCAACCCATTGAGAATACAACAAGTGGACAGGAATAAATACCAACCAATCAGTAAGGCAGAGGAAGAAGGATAGGATAACTGCCGAATAATCAGAGAACGCGTATACAAAGGGCAAGGTTAAAGATATGTGGTCAAATGCCAAAGCCGGAGATTGACGTTATTTTGGTATAGTAAAATGTTGTGCTATTTTGATGGCATCAACAGCTCAATCATCTTGAATGTTATTTCATTCTTTTGAGATTCTTCACTTGGGCTCCATATCTGATGTAGTAATGTATGTCATTAGGTGACGTGTTGCAAAGTTTCATTAAAGGCTCAACGTGATTTTCCTGTGTTTAARATACAGGTAACTGCCAAAATAAAGGAAACACCAATAGCCAGAACTGCTTCAATGCACCTTGGCATAGATTCTAAAAGTGTCTGGAGTTCTATTGGAGGGATTCTTCCACGAGAAATTCCAACACTTGGTGTTTCGTTGATGGTATTGTAAAACGCTGTCTCAGGCACTGCTCCAGAATCACCCATAAGTGTTCAATTGGGATAAGATCATAAGTAAATAAAATGCCCAAACTTCACCTTCAAAACAGCCAATTGCTGTCTTAGAAAAACAGGAAACCGGTAATTTAGTCAGTGAGCAATAAAACTGTTATCTGCTGGTAAGATGGAAATAATAAAATGGGCCGTTCCGTCTGTCTGAATCCAGTGGAGAAAGCCATTACTGGACCACGGCCATGGCATATGGTTTACATCGTTTTCATGCTCATCCGCTCATTCAAACATTAAGTGACCACTCGGTGCCGCTGTGGATTTGGGGCATTGTTATCCTATGGGGTCAAAGCCATGGTAGCCAAAATAACGACCCCCCCCCCCCCCCAGAAACAAAAAATATATTTTTTATAATAGACAATGGGCTCTCACCTGATAGCCAAACTATGGGAAATGACCAAACTGTCACTATTTATACATTGCAGATATTTGTTCTGGATTATTTGCCGTATTATGTGGCAAACAAGTGCATCATTAACATCAACAGGGATTCCCCAAGTGGTACATTGACAAATTCACAATTGGAGACATATTAAAGTGCCTAAACTCAATGAAAGATTGACATCCAATCATGCCAGCATTTCAGATAGTACCATATGAAAGCAGAAGCAACATTTAAAAAGATGCACTATGCAGAAATTCTCCTCCCTTTGCCTGTTACTAAAATTCTAGTAGTTCACCTAATTTCTGTTATTGTGACAAAACAAGCACGTATACGTGTAGCGAATCATTGTACCATCTAAACCTCCTGTAATATATTTTCCATAACCAAACATATTTTTAGTTTCAGCAGTTTGAAGCTGGTACACAAAGCAAAAGTGAAAGACGCAAAAAACGAAATTCAAGAATGGGAAGCAATAGAAATATAGCGGCAGATAAAACAGATCTACTGCTCTTAGACGGGCTTTCAATGGGAATTATTGATCTTTAACACACATTTCATGTGAATTTCGTCGTTCGTCGCCGAAAAGTGACATATTGCAACTTTAAAACGTCTTCCACAACATTCAATATCACACGTAATCACACGTACAGTTTTAAGTGGAGGTTTACATACACTAGGTTGGAGTCATTAAAACAAGTTTTTCAACCACTTCCACAAATTTCTGTTAACAATCTATAGTTGTGTGGTAGTCGTTAGGACATCTACTTTGTGCATGACAACAAGGAATTTTTCCAACAATTGTTTTGTCATTGGAGTCAATTGGAGGGTACCTGTGGATGTATTTCAAGGCCTACCTCAAACACAGTGCCTCTTTGCTTGACATCATGGGAAAATCAATTAGAAATCAGCCAAGACTCAGAATTTTTTTTAGACCTCCACAAGTCTGGTTCATCCTGGGAGCAATTTTCCAAACGCCTAAAGATACCATGTTCATCTGTAGCAAACAATAGTACGAAAGTATAAACACCATGGGACCCGCAGCCGTCATACCGCTCAGGAAGGCGACGCGCTCTGTCTCCTAGAGATTGACATTACTTTGTGCAAACTGCAAATCAAATCCCAAAACAACAGCAAAGGACCCTGTGAAGATGCTGGGGAAAGGTACTAAAGTATCTATATCCACAGTAAAACGAGTCCTATATCGGACATAACCTGAAAGGCGCTCAGCAAGGAAGAAGCCACTGCTTCAAAACCGGCCATAAAAAAAGCAGACTACAGTTCGCAACATGCACATGGGGACAAAGATTCGTACTTTTTGGAGAAATGTTCTCTGGTCTGATGAAACAAAAATAGAACTGTTTGGCCATAGAGACCATGTTATGTTTGGAGGAAAGAGGGGAGGCTTGCAAACCGAAGAACACTGTCCCAACATGAAGCACAGCTGTGGCGCATCAATGTTGCGGTGTGCTTGCTGCAGGAGGGCTGGTGCACTTCACAAAATAGATGGCTTCATGAGGGAGGAAAAATTATGTGGATATATTGAAGCAACATCTCAAGACATCAGTCAGGAAGTTAAAGCTTGGTTGCAAATGCGTCTTCCAAATGGACAATGACCACAAGCATACTTCCAAAGTTGTGGCAAAATGGCTTAATAAGGCAACACAAATCAAGGTATTGGATGGCCATCACAAAGCCCTGACCTCAATCCTATAGAACATTTGTGGGCAGAACTGAACAGTGTGGTGCGGGCAAGGGGCCTACAAACCTGACTCAGTTACACCAGGTCTGCCAGGAGCAATGGGCCAAAATTCACCCAACTTATTGTGGGAAGCTTGTAAAGGCTACCGAAACGTTTGACCAAGTTAAACAATTTAAAGGAATGCTACCAAATACTAATTGAATGTATGGAAACTTCTGACCCACTAGGAATGTGATGAAAGAAATAAAAGCTGAAATAAATAATTCTCTACTATTATTCTACTTCAATTCTTAAAATAAAAGGTTAACTGACCTAACACAGGGAACCTAACTTTAAATAGGATTAAATGCAGAATTGTGAAAACTGAGTTTAATGTATTTGCTAAGGTGTGTGTAAACTTCCGACTTCAACTGTAATCACTCGACTACAGAATCAAGTACAGCTGAAACGTCAGAAACCTAACATTTTTAAAAAACTGGAGCAACCTTGCTATTTTTGGAAACATTCATTAGCATGCTAACAATAAATACATTGTGGGAGGTAACAAAACGAACATTTGTCCACGCAGTTAGTTACCTAGAGATATATTTGCTATAAGTTCCCACTCTTTTTTATTGCTATGCAAATACTGCTCCAAGCCTCCAAAAACGACAAGGTGGCTCCATTATGTATGTTATATTATGGGTTGTGACAAACCGACTTTCATAGTGTATACAAAGGAAGCCACTTCTGAAACCAAGAAGTGTTGTACGATAAGTTTAACGTGTTGAACTCATACAGAGAAATGTATTCACTACGAACAAACCTCCCAAGGACATCAACATAATATAAATGACATTTTTTCCCATCTCGCACAAAATGGGTTCTTAGGTCCACTGAACCTGAAAAGTCTTAGAAATACCACCATGGCTTTGGTGGCGTTCATTGAGGAAGCAAGGTCATTGAAGATTACTTCATGCTGTACTTTCTCTACAGACAAACAGTGTACTACAGACCTTGAATGAAAGCAATATATAAGGCTTCTATTTTGATACATACACGTGTCAGGCGCCGAAGAACTGCAATAACTCTTCATAAAGGTTTCCAGGTTGAGATGAGATCAAATCAAATCAAATATGTATTTATATAGCCCTTCTTACATCAGCTAATACTCAAAGTGCTGTAAGAAACCCAGCCCGTAAAAACCCAAACAGCAAGCAATGCAGGTGTAGAAACCATCTTCTGACCTGGCAAATGCCCCATGAAATAATGTTGTCTGTTCAAAGAGTCCTGTAGCGTTGACTCTGTAAGCGTTGCCTTATCAATTGCATGATAAACATCAAACATGTATTCTTGCAGTATATTGGTGTTTTTCTGTTTTGTTACTCAAAATCTTGATTACCTGAGCTGTCTGAAGTGTTGCAACAAAATGAAGTTAGCCTAAATTACATTTTAGCCAAGTGTCATTGTCTACAACATCTCCCTTTACAGATCTGATTCTCAAATTCTCACATATGGAACACATGCAAGTGGGTAATATAGAGAACAACTTCTACAGGTACAGAATACACTGAGTGTACAAAACAGAACACACCTTCTTAATATTGAGTTGTTCCCCTCACTCTTTTGCCATCAACAGCCTCAATACATCGTGGCATGGACTCTACAAGGTCTCGAAAGCGTTCCGCAGGGATGCTGGCCCATGTTGACTCCAATGTCTCCCACAATTGTGTCAAGTTGGCTGGATGTCCTTTGGGTGGTGAACCATTCTTGACACACAGGAAACTATTGAGCGTGAAAAACCCAGCAGCGTTGCAGTTCCACACACAAACCAGTTCGCCTGACACCTACCTACTTACCCCGTTCAAGGCACTTAAAATATTTTGTCTTGCCCTTCACCCTCTGAATGTTCAAATGTCTCAATTGTCTCAAGGCTTAGAAATCCTTCTTTAATCTGTCTCGTTCCCTTCATCTACACTGATTGAAGAGGATTTAACAAGTGACATCAATAAGGGATCATAGTTTTTACCTGGTCAATTCTATGTCATGGAAGAGCAGGTGTCCTTAATGTTTTGTACGTTCCGGTATATATTTCCCGTTACATTATGTGAATCTCTTAAGTCTAGCCCCGGGTGTCCTAGCGGAACTCCTCCCACATTCCACTGAAAGGCAGAGGCGCGAAAATTCAAAAAAATCATTTTTGAGAAATATTTAACTTTCACACATTAACAAGTCCAATAACAACAAATGAAGATAAACATCTTGTGAATCAGTCAACATGTCCCGATTTTTAAAATGTTTTACAGCGAAAACACCACGTATATTTATGTTTAGCTCACCACCAAATACAAAAAAGCACAGACATTTTCACAGCACAGGTAGCATGCACAAAATCCAACCAAACTAACCAAGAACCAACCAAAGCTAACCAAGAAACAACTTCATCAGATGACGTCTTATAACATGGTTACACAATAAATCTGTGTTTTTGTTCGAAAAATGTGCATATTTGAGCTATAATCAGTTTTACATTGCAGCTACCATCACAGCTACCGTCACAAATAGCACCGAAGCAGCCAGAGGTATTATAGAGACAACGTGAAAATACCTAAATACTCATCATAAAACATTTCTGAAAATGCATGGTTACAGCAAATGAAAGACAAGCATCTTGTGAATCCAGCCAATATTTCAGATTTTTTAAGTGTTTTACAGCCGAAAACACAATATAGCATTATATTAGCTTACCACAATAGCCAGAAACACAAGCCATTACCAGCAGCAAAAGTTAGCGATCGTAACAAAGCCAGCAAAAATATATATTTTTGACTAACCTTGATAAGCTTCATCAGATGACAGTCCCTATAACATCAGGTATACATACACTTATGTTTTGTTCGAAAATGTGCATATTTAGAGTTGAAATCAGTGGTTATACTTGTGCTAACGTAGCATCTTTTTCCCAGAATGTCCGGATATTTTCTGAACACTCACCATATTCTGACCAAATAACTATTCAAAACATGACTAAAAAATACATGTTGTATAGGAAATGATAGCATACACTATTCTTAATGCAACTCGCCGTGTTAGAATTTCTAAAAATAAACTTCATTGACGACATGCAGCTAACGTTATGGCGAAGAGCGCCCAAAATCTGGGTGCAAATCTAATAGTACACCATGTTCGACAGATATATGAAATAGCATCATAATAAAATGGGTCTACTTTTGTTGAGCTTCCATCAGAATGTTGTACAAGGGGTCCTTTGTCGGGAACAATCGTTGTTTGGTTTTAGAATGGCATTGTTTCCTCTCGAATGAACAAAGCAAAAACTAGCCAAGTGGCGCTAAGCTCTCCTTCGTCACCAAACGCAAAGAACGCAACACGTTAAACTCCCGAAAAAATTTAATAATCTAATAAAAAGTATAATTGAAAAAACATACTTTACGATGATATCTTCACATTTCAATAAAATCAAACGCGGAGATAAAGCAATCTATAACAGATGCTTTTCAGAAGCCAATACTGGTGACCTTTAGCGCTTCCTGAACAAACCGAATTCTGGGGTCATGTCATTCCAAGCTGTCTCTTTTGGACATAGAAAGAGTTGAGACCCCATTTCACCTTCACAGCTCTATTGACATCTAGTGGAAGGCCTATGAAGTGCATGTATAGTCATGAAATATCAAGCAAAATGATAGGAGGGCCGGAACAGACGCCTCATATTGAGATTTTCATCTTTCTGACAGGAAGTTGTGCTGCAAAAGTGAGTGTCTGTTTTACTCACAGATATAATTCAGACGGTTTAGAAACTTGAGAGTGTTTTCTATCGCAATAGGTAATAAGTAATGCATATTGTGACGAGCAAGAATTAGAGTACGAGGCCGTGTTAAATTGGGCACGATTTTCCCCCAAAGTGTAAATAGCGCCCTCTACCTCAACAGGTTTTAAGTATCATGCAACACTTTTAAACCTAAAGGTCCGTAAAATACTGAAAACATTTGGCAGAAATTAGAATCCTACCAACACCCCATTAGATGCTGCCAAGACAGCTGCTTACTGCTTGCTGGGGTCCAAACACATTAAGGCACTTACATTACACATCAAAACAAAAGATAAAACAGAGCATTCATAAAACATTACTACACCACTACATATCCTCCAATACAAAATGTATAATAACCACCATAAAACGATTACAATACTATCATTTTGTGATAGGATGCGTGTGCTAGTGTTTGTGTGCAGTATGGTGTGTGTCTTACCTGTGTGCGTGTATCTTCTCACAGGCCCCGCCTGTTCCATAGGGATATTGGTGATTCTGGTTTTTTTATAATCTGATCCTTACTGCTTGAATCAGTTACCTGATTGGAAATCGAGTTCCATGTAGTCATGGCTCTATGTAGTTACTGATGCACCTCCATAGTCTGTTCTGGAGCTTTGGGTTGTGAAGAGACCTCTGGTGGCATGTCTCTGGGGTATGCACTTTCTCCCCATACTTATCTAGCTGTGTTTGTATTCAACATGTTTTGACCGACTGACAGTTTACAATTCCGCATTACTCCAAAGCAGTTTAGTCACCTCAACTTGTTCAATTTCCACATTATGTTCATTATAAAGGTTAATGGTTTGGGTTTTAGGTTATTGAATTGATTTGTCCCTAAATACAATCGTTTTTCGGTTTTGAATATTAGGACTAACTTATTCCTTGCCCACCCATTCTGAAACTGACTGCAGTTCTTGTTAAGTGTTGCAGTCATTCTGCAGTTGTTGTGAGTAGCTGACTGTATAGTGTTGAGCCATCCGCATACAATAGACACACTGGCGGCATGTCGTTAGGAAAGATTGAAAAAGTAAGGGACCTAGACATGCTTCTATTAAAAAGCACCCTCTGTTGTTCTGTAGAGCAGGTAACTCTGTATCCAAAATATAACAGGGGTGTACAAGCCATAACAGCATATGTTTTTCCAGGCAGCAGACATTATGACATAATGTCAAAAAGCGCGGCCAAAAAACAATGCCCACAAAATCT
>NC_036855.1:50822511-50826276 GCF_002910315.2 Salvelinus sp. IW2-2015
CTTCAAACAACAGTGCCTCTTTGCTTGACATCATGGGAAAATCAATAGAAATCAGCCAAGACCTCAGAATTTTTTTAGACCTCCACAAGTCTGGTTCATCCTTGGGAGCAATTTCCCAAACGCCTAAAGATACCATGTTCATCTGTACAACAATAGTACGAAAGTATAAACACCATGGGACCACGCAGCCGTCATACGCTCAGGAAGGCGACGCGCTCTGTTCTCCTAGAGATTGAACATACTTTCGTGCAAAACTGCAAATCAATCCAAAACAACAGCAAAGGACCTTGTGAAGATGCTGGGGAAAAGGTACTAAAGTATCTATATCCACAGTAAAAGAGTCCTATATCGACATAACCTGAAAGCCGCTCAGCAAGGAAGAAGCCACTGCTTCAAAACCGGCACTAAAAAAAGCCAGACTACAGTTCGCAAATGCACATGGGGACAAAGTTCGTACTTTTTGGGAGAAATGTTCTCTGGTCTGATGAAACAAAAATAGAACTGTTTGGCCATAATGAACCATTGTTATTTTGGAGGGAAAAGGGAGGCTTGCAAACCGAAGAACACTGTCCCAACCATTTAAAGCACAGCTGTGGCGCATCATGTTGCGGGTGTGCTTGCTGCAGGAGGGGCTGGTGCCACTTCACAAAATAGATGGCTTCATGAGGGAGGAAAATTATTGGATATATTGAAGCAACATCTTCAAGACATCAGTCAGGAAGTTAAAGCTTGGTTGCAAATGCGTCTTCCAAAATGGACAATGACCACAAGCATACTTCCAAAGTTGTGGCAAAATGGCTTAAGGCAAACAAAGTCAAGGTATTGGAGTGGCCATCACAAAGCCCTGACCTCAATCCTATAGAACATTTGGGGCAGAACTGACAAGTGTGTCGGGCAAGGAGGCTACAAACCTGACTCAGTTACACCAGGTCTGCCAGGAGCAATGGGCCAAAATTCACCCAACTTATTGTGGAAGCTTGTAAAAGGCTATCCCGAAACGTTTGAACCAAGTTAAACAATTTAAAGGAAATGCTACCAAATACTAATTGAATGTATGGAAACTTCTGACCCACTAGGAATGTGATGAAAGAAATAAAAGCTGAAATAATAAATTCTCTCTCTTTAAAATTAAAATAAAATAGATACCTACTGACCTAACACAGGGACCTGACCTAAACTTTTAAATAGGATTAAATGTCAAGAATTGGAAAACTGAGTTTAAATGTATTTGGCTAAGGTGTATGTAAACTTCCGACTTCAACTGTAATCACTCGACTACAGAATCAAGTACAGCTGAAACGTCAGAAACCTAATCATTTTATAAAACTGGAGCAACCTTGCTATTTTTGGAAACATTCATTGCATGCTAACAAATAAATCATTGTGGAGGTAACAAAACGAACATTTTGCACCGCAGTTAGGCTACCTAGAGATATATATTGCTATAAGTTCCCACTCTTTTTATTGCTATGCAAATACTGCTCCAAGCTCCAAAAACGACAAGGTGGCTCCATTATGTATGTTATATTATGGGTTGTGACAAACCGACTTTCATAGTGTATACAAAGGAAGCCACTTCTGAAACCAAGAAGTGTTGTACGATAAGTTTAACGTGTTGAACTCATACAGAGAAATGTATTCACTACGAACAAACCTCCCAAGGACATCAACATAATATAAATGACATTTCTTCCCATCTCGCACAAAATGGGTTCTTAGAGTCCACTGAACTGAAAAGTCTTAGAAATACCACCATGGCTTTGTGGGCTTCATTTTAGGAAGCAAGGTCATTGAAGATTACTTCATGCTGTACTTCTCTTACAGACAAACAGTGTACTACAGACCTTGATGGAAGCAATATATAAGGCTTCTATTTTGATACATACAACTGTGTCAGGGCCGAAGAACTGCAATAACTCTTCTAAAAGGTTTCCAAGTTGAGATGAGATCAAATCAAATCAAATGTATTTATATAGCCCTTCTTACATCAGCTAATATCTCAAAGTGCTGTACAGAAACCAGCTTAAACCCCAAACAGCAAGCAATGCAGGTGAGAAACCCATTTTGACCTGGCAATGCCATGAAATAAGTTTGTGTTCAAAGAGTCTCTGTTTTATTTTTTTTTTTATTTTTTATTTACCTTTTATTTAACTAGGCAAGTCAGTTAAGAACAAATTCTTTATTTTCAATGACGGCCTAGGAACAGTGGGTTAACTGCCTGTTCAGGGGCAGAACGACAGATTTGTACCTTGTCAGGCTCGGGGATTTGAACTTGCAACCTTGTCGTTACTAAGTCCAACGCTTAACCACTAGGCTACCCTGCGTTGGAGACACTCTGTAGCAGCTTGCCTTATCAATTGCAATGCTTTAATACTCAAACATGTATTCTTGCAGTATATTGTGTTTTTCTGTTTTGTTACTCCAAAATCTTGATTACCTGAGCTGTCTGAGTGTGCAAACAAAATGAAGTAGCCTAAATTACATTTTAGCCAGTTGTCATTGTCTACAACATCTCCCTTTACAGATCTGATTCTCAAATTCTCACATATGGAACACATGCAAGTGGGTATAMTAGAGAACAACTTCTACAGGTACAGAATACACTGAGTGTACAAAACATTAAGCACACCTTCTTAATATTGAGTTGTTCCCCACTCTTTTGCCATCAGAACAGCCTCAATACATCGTGGCATGGACTCTACAAGGTCTCGAAAGCGTTCCGCAGGGATGCTGGCCCATGTTGACTCCAATGCTTCCCACAATTGTGTCAAGTTGGCTGGATGTCCTTTGGGTGGTGAACCATTCTTGACACACAGGAAACTATTGAGCGTGAAAAACCCAGCAGCGTTGCAGTTCCACACACAAACCAGTTCGCCTGACACCTACTACRATACCCCGTTCAAAGGCACTTAAATATTTTGTCTTGCCCATTCACCCTCTGAATGTCTCAAATGTCTCAATTGTCTCAAGGCTTAGAAATCCTTCTTTAATCTGTCTCGTCCCCTTCATCTACACTGATTGAAGAGGATTTAACAAGTGACATCAATAAGGGATCATAGTTTTTACCTGGTCAATCTATGTCATGGAAAGAGCAGGTGTCCTTAATGTTTTGTACGTTCCGTMTATATTTCCCGTTACATTATGTGAATCTCTTAAGTCTAGCCCCGGGGTTCCGCTAGCGGAACTCCTCCCACATTCCACTGAAAAGGCAGAGCGCGAAATTCAAAAAATATTTTTGAGAAATATTTAACTTTCACACATTAACAAGTCCAATACAGCAAATGAAAGATAAACATKTTGTGAATCCAGTCAACATGTCCGATTTTTAAAATGTTTTACAGCGAAAACACCACYTATATTTATGTTAGCTCACCACCAAATYCAAAAAAGCACAGACATTTTTCACAGCACAGGTAGCATGCACAAAACCAACCAAACTAACCAAGAACCAACCAAACTAACCAAGAAACAACTTCATCAGATGACAGTCTTATAACATGTTACACAATAAATCTGTGTTTTGTTCGAAAAATGTGCATATTTGAGCTATAAATCAGTTTTACATTGCAGCTACCATCACAGCTACCGTCACAAATAGCACCGAAGCAGCCAGAGTAATTATAGAGACCAACGTGAAATACCTAAATACTCATCATAAAACATTTCTGAAAAATGCATGGTGTACAGCAAATGAAAGACAAGCATCTTGTGAATCCAGCCAATATTTCAGATTTTTTAAGTGTTTTACAGCGAAAACACAATATA
>NC_036855.1:50826301-50974540 GCF_002910315.2 Salvelinus sp. IW2-2015
CTTCAACAACAGTGCCTCCTATTGCTTGACCATCATGGGAAAATCAATAGAAATACAGCAAGGACTCAGAATTGGTTTTAGACCTCCACCAAGTCTGGTTATCCTTGGGAGCAATTTCCAAACGCCTTAAAGATACCATGTTCATTCTGTAGCAACAATAGTACGAAAGTATAAACACCATGGGACCACGCAGCCGTCATTACCGCTCAGGGAAGGCGACGACGCTTCTGTTTCTCTTAGAGATGAAACATACTTTCGTTGCAAAACTGCAAATCAATCCAAAACAACAGCAAAGGACCTTGTGAAGATGCTGGGGAAACAGGTACTAAAGTATCTATATCCACAGTAAAAGAGTCCTATTATCGGACATAACCTGAAAGCCGCTCAGCAAGGAAGAAGCCACTGCTTCAAAACCGGCACTAAAAAAGCCAGACTTACAGTTCCGCAACTGACACATGGGGACAAGAGGTTCGTACTTTTTGGGAGAAATGTCTGGTTGATGAACAAAAATAGAACTGCTTTGGCCATAATGAACCATGTGTTATTTTGGAGGAAAATGGGAGGCTTGCACAACCGAAGAAATGTCCCAACATTTAAAGCACAGCTGTGGCAGCATCATTGGTATGCGGGTGTGCTTGCTGCAGGAGGGGGCTGGTGCCATTCACAAAAATAGATTGGCTTCATGAGGGAGGCAAAATTATTTCGGATATATTGAAGCAACATCTATCAAGAATCAGTCGGAAGTTAAAGCTTGGTTAGCAAATGAGTCTTCCAAATCGGACAATGACCACAAGCATACTTCCAAAGTTGTGGCAAAATGGCTTTAAGGCAAACAAAGTCAAGGTATATTGGAGTGGCCATCACAAAGCCCTTGACCTCATCCTATAGAACATTTGAAGCGGGCCAGAACTGACAAGTGTGTCGGCAAGGAGGCGTACAACACCTGACTCAGTACACCAGGTCTGCCAGGAGCAATGGGCCAAAAATTCACCCACTTTTGTCGGAAGCTTGTAAAAGGCTACCCTGACAACGTTTGAACCAAGTTAAACAATTTAAAGGAAATTTGCTACGCCAAATCTTAATTGAATGTATGGAAACTTCTGACCACTAGGAATTGATGAAAGAAATAAAAGCTGAAATAATAAATTCTCTCTCTTTAAAATTAAAATAAGAATAGATACCTACTGACCTAACACAGGGACCTGACCTAACCACTTTTAAACTAGGATTATAATGCAAGAATTGGAAACTGTTTAAATGTATTTTCTGGCTAAGGTGTATGTAAACTTCCGACTTTCAACTGTAATCACTCACTACAAATCAAGTTAACAGCTGAAACGTCAGAAAAACCTATCATTTTATAAAACTGTGCGGAGCAACCTTGCTATTTTTTGGAACATTCATTGCATGCTAACAAATACAAATCATTGTGGAGGTAACAAAACGAACATTTTGCACCGCAGTTAGGCTACCTAGAAAGATATTAGTTGCTATAAGTTCCCACTCTTTGTTATTGCCTATGCAAATACTGGCTCCCAAGCTTCCAAAAACGACAATAGGTGGCTCCATTATGTATGTTATATTAGGGTTGTGACAAACGACTTTCATAGTGTATACAAAGAGCCCTTCTTGAAACCAAGAAGTTGTTGTACGATAAGTTTAACCGTGTTGAACTCATACAGAGAAATTGTATTCACTACGAACAAAACCTCCCCGAAGGGACATCACACATAATATAAATACATTTCTTCCCATCTCGCACAAAATGGGTTCTTAGAGGTCCACTGACTTGAAAAGTCTTAGAAATACCCACCATAATGGCATTTGTGGGTTCATTTTAGGAAGCAAGGTCATCTGAAGATTACTTTCATGCTGTAACTTCTCTTACACGACAAACAGTGTATACAGACCTTGATGGAAGCAATATTAAGGCTTTCTATTTTGATAATACAACTGTGTCAGGGCCGAAGAACTGCAATAACTTCTTCTAAAAGGTTTCCAAGTTGAGATGAGATCAATCAATCAAATGTATTTTATAGCCCTTCTTACATCAGCTAATATCTCAAAAGTGCTGTACAGAAACCAGCTTAAACCCCAAACAGCAAGCAATGCAGGTAGACAGAAACCCATTTGTGACCTGCAATGCCATGAAATAAGTTTGTGTTCAAAGAGTCTCTAGTTTTATTTTTTTTTTTATTTTTTATTACCTTTATTTAACTAGGCCAGAGTCCAGTTAAGAACAAATTTCTTTATTTTCAATGACGGCCTAGGAACAGTGGGGTTAACTGGCCTGTCAGGGCAGACGACAGATTGTACCTTGTTCAGGCTCGGGGATTTGAACTATGCAACCTTGTCGTTACTAGTCCAACGCTTAACCACTAGGCTACCCTGCGTTGACTCTGTTAAGCGCTTGCCTTATCAATTGCAATGCTTTAATACTCAAACATGATTCTTGCAGTATATTGTGTTTTTTCTGCTTTTGTTACTTCCACAAATCCTTGATTACTGAGCCTGTCTGAATGTGCAAACAAATGAAGTTAGCCTAAATTACATTTTTAGCCAGTTGTCATTTGTCTACAACATCTCCCTTTACAGAATCTTGATTCTCAATCTCACATATACGCAAACACATGCAAAGTGGGTATATTAAGAACAAACTTCCTACAGGTACAGAATACACTGAGTTGTACAAAACATTAGCACACCTTCTTAATATTGAGTGTTCCCCACTCTCTATTTGCCATCAGAACGAGCCTCAATACATCGTGGCGATGGACTCTACAAGGATCTCGGAAGCGTTCCGCAGGGAATGCTGCGCCCATGTTGACTCCCAATGCTGCCCACAATTGTGTCAGTTGGCTGGATGTCCTTTGGGTGGTGAACCATTCTTGGACACACAGGAAAACTATTGCAGCGTGAAAAAACCCAGCAGCGTTGCAAGTTCCACACACAAACCAGTTCGCCTGACACCTATTACCTCTTACCCCGTTCAAAGGCACTTACAATATTTTCTGTCTTGCCCATTCACCCTCTGAATGGTCTCAAATGTCTTCAATTGTCAAGGCTTTAGAAATCCTTCTTTAATCTGTCTCGTGCCCTTCATCATACAACTGATTGAAGAGATTAACAAGTGCATCAATAAGGCATCATTAGTTTTTAACCTGGTCAATTCTTATGTCATTGGAAAGATCACGTTCTAATGTTTTGTACGTTCCAGTATTACTATTTCCCGTTACCATTATGTGAATCTCTTAAAAAGTCTACCCGGGTTCCAGCTAGCGGAACTCCTCTCCACATTCCACTGAAAAGGCAGAGCGCGAAATTCAAAAAAATCTTTTTTGAGAATATTTAACTTTCACACATAACAAGTCAAAATACAGCAAAAATGAAAAGATAACAACATATTCGTGAATCAGCTCAACACTGTCCGATTTTTAAAATGTTCTACAGCAAAACACCACGATTATATTTATGTTTTAGCTCCACACCAAATTGCAAAAAAAAGCACAGGGGGAAACCAATTTTCACAGCACAGGTGGCATGCCAACAAAACCAACCAAACTAACAAGAAACCACCAAACTAACAAGAAACAAACTTTCATCACGAGACAGTCTTATACAAACATGTGTTACACAAAAATCTGTTCTTTGTTCGAAAAAATGAGCATATTTGAGCTATAATCAGTTTTACATTGCTAGCTACCATCACAGCTTTACCGTCACAAATCAGCACCGAAGCAAGCCAGAAGTTTTAAACAAAGTAAAAAGTAAATTTATAGGAGAACCAACGTGAAAATACCCTAAATACTCAATCATAAAACATTTCTTGAAAAATGCCATGGTTGTACAGCAAATGAAAGACAAGCATCTTGTTGACATCCAGCCAATATTTCAGATTTTTTAATGTTTACAGCCGAAAACAAATTTATAGCATTATATAGGCTTACCACAATAGCCAGAACACACAAGCCATTACCAATTCAGCAAAACGTTTAGCGATCGTAACAAACCAGCAAAGATATATATGGTTTTGACTACCCCTTGATAAGCTCATTCAGATGACACAGTCCGCTATACATCTCAACGTTATACATACACTTATGTTTTTGTTCGAAATGTGCAATATTTTAAGAGTTGAAATCAGTGGTCTTACTTCATTGTAGCTAACGTAGCATCTCTTCTTCCCAGAATGTCCGGATATTTTTGACACTCACCTATTTCTGACCAAATAAACTATTCAAACATGACTTAAAAAATTACATGTCTTATAGGAAATGATAGCAATACATATTTCTTTAATGCAACTCGCCGTTGTTAGAATTTCTAAAATCAATTCATTGCCGACATGGCAGCTAACGTTTATGGCGAAGAGACGCCCCAAAATACTGGGTGCAAACTAATATACACATGTTCGAAAGATATATGAAATAGCATCATTAAAAAATGGGTCTACTCTTTGTTTGAGCTTCCATCCAGAATGTTGTAACAAGGGGTCCTTTGTCGGGAACAACTCGTTGTTTGGGGATTAGAATGGCATTTTTCCCTCTCGAATGAACAAGCCAAAATAGCCAAGTGGCGCTAAAGCTCTCCTTCGTCACCAAACGCAAAGAACGCAACACGGTCTAACACTCGCCGAAAAAATTGTAAATAATCGAATAAAACTATATTGAAAAAAACATCACTTTACGATGATATCTTCACATTTAAATCGAAATAAAAACAAAAGCCGGAGAGATAAGACATCTATAACGATTGCTTTTCGAAGCCAATACTGAGTGACCTCGTTATGCGCTTCCTGAACAAAGACGATTCTGGGTCATGTCTTCCAAGCTGTCTCTTTTGACCATAGAAAGAGTTTTGGTGGACCCCATTTCACCTCTCACAGCCTATTGACATCTAGTGGAAGGCCTATGAAGTAGCATCGTATAGTCATAAATCCAAAGGCCAAAATGATTCAGGGGCAGGGCTGAACAGAGCCTTCGTTTCATTTGAGATTTTTCACTTTCTGACAGGAAGTTTGCTGCAAAATGAGTTCTGTTTTACTCACAGATATAATTCAGACGGTTTTAGAAACTTGAGAGTGTTTTCTATCCAATAGTAATAATAATATGCATATTGTACGAGCAAGAATAGAGTACGAGGCCGTTTAAATTGGGCACGATTTTCCCCCAAAGTGTAAATAGCGCCCTCTACCCTCAACAGGTTTTAAGTATCATGCAACACTTTTAAACCTGAAAGGGTCCTAAAATACTGAAAACATTTGGCAGAAATTAGAATCCTACCCAACACCCCATTAGATGCTGCCAAGACAGCTGCTACTCTTCCTGGGGTCCAAACACATTAAGGCACTTACATTACACATCAAACAAAAGATAAAACAGTACATCATAAAACATTACTACACCACTACATATCTCCAATACAAAATGTATAATAACACCATACAACAAGATTACAATATACATTTTTGTAGAGTGCGTGTGCTAGTGTTTGTGTGCATATGTGTGTGTCTGTACCTGTGTGCGTGTATCTTCACAGCCCCCGCTGTTCCATAAGGTATATTGGTATCTGTTTTTTTATCTGATTCTACTGCTTGAATCAGTTACCTGATGTGGAATCGAGTTCCATGTAGTCATGGCTCTATGTAGTACTGTGCACCTCCCATAGTCTGTTCTGGACTTGGGGTTTGTGAAGAGACCTCTGGTGGCATGTCTTCTGGGGTATGCACTTCTCCCCATCTTATCTACTGTTGTATCAACATGTTTTGACGATGACAGTTTACAATCCAGCATTACTCCAAGCAGTTTAGTCACCTCAACTTGTTCAATTTCCACATTATTCATTATAAGGTTAATGTTTGGGTTTTAGGGTTTATTGAATGATTTGTCCTAAATACAATGTTTTCGGTTTTGAAATATTTAGGACTAACTTATTCCTTGCCACCCATTCTGAAACTGACTGCAGTTCTTTGTTAAGTGTTGCAGTCATTTCAGTTGTTGTAGTAGCTGACGTGTATAGTGTTGAGCCATCCGCATACATAGACACACTGGCGGCATGTCGTTAGGAAAGATTGAAAAAAGTAAGGGACCTAGACAGCTTCTATTAAAAAGCACCCTCTGTGTTCTGTTAGACAGGTAACTCTTTATCCAAAATATAACAGGGGGTGTAAAGCCATAACACATATGTTTTTCCAGCAGCAGACTATGATCAATAATGTCAAAAGCCGCCTAAAAAAACATCCCCACAATCTTTTTATTATCAATTTCTCTCAGCCAATCATCAGTCATTTGTGTAAGTGCTGTGCTTGTAGAATATCCTTCCATAAAAGCGTGCTGAAAGTCTGTTGTCAATTTGTTTACTGTAAAATAGCATTGTATCTGGTCAAACACTATTTTTTCCAAAGGTTTACTAAGYGTTAGTAACAGGCTGACTGGCCGGCTATTTGTGCCAGTAATGAGGGCTTTACTATTCTTAGGTAGCGGAATGACTTTTGCTTCCCTCCAGGCCTGAGGACACACACTTTCTAGTAGGCTTAAATTGAAGATATGGAAAATAGGAGTGGCAATATCMTCCACTATTATCCTCAGTAATTTTCCATCCAATTTGTCAGACACCGATGGCTTGTCATTGTTGATAGACAATAATACTTTTTTTCACCTCTTCCACACTCACTTTGCAGAATTCAAAATTACAATAATTGTCTTTTATAATTTGGTCAGTTATACTTGTATGTGTAGTGTCGGCYTTTGTTGCTGGCATGTCATGCCTAAGTTTGCTAATCTTGCCAATGAAAAAATCATTAAAGTAGTTGGCAATATCAGTGAGTTTTGTGATGAATGAGCCATCTGATTCAATGAATGATGGAGCTGAGTTTGCCTTTTTGCCCAAAATTTCATTTAAGGTGCTCCAAAGCTTTTTACTATCATTCTTTATATAATTTATCTTTGTTTTATAGTATAGTTTCTTCTTATTTTTATTCAGTTTAGTTATCTTAGCTGATACAGGATAGTTATTTTTTAAATCCACCACCAGTATGCTATAACTCTCTGTGATCGCTCCATTCCCACACTTCTTGAAATTAAATTCCCCATGCACTGTAAATGCCTTGTATGGATTAACATATTATTACCTGCCTCCTAGCAGATTAAATAATTTTACATTTGATCACAGCGTCTTTTGTAAACCCATTACCAAGTTGACACAAAGCTGCGCACTTTGAAGCAGTGCTATTTTGGTAAATTCTACCACAACAGGAAGTCACTATCTGAGCAGCTACTCTTTAGAGAGAGGTGGGAACTGGAGGTCAGAGATAGCAGGAGTGACATGGCAGCAAGACAGTGGGAGAAAATGGAGGTTCAAACTCGCAACCCGAGGGTTTGTGCAGTGTGACAAACTGTCAGGGTCTTTTGTTACACCCATTAGATGACAGTGCCAAGCGGCCATCGTCATTTAGAGCATGTCATCCGTGACTTGAAATGTAAAGTGTCTAATTCTTAAATGTTAAGCACACAACCACGATGTTGTGACAGAAGAAGGAAAGCATCACATTAGATTTGAGAAATGTCACAGGACAGTGATCAATGATGGGGGAGGCATTTTCATGTTGTCATCTTCACACCTAATCATTAAGTGTTACCCAATCCTGGAATATTTKTTAGAAGCGCCTAACAGTGAACAAAACATGCTAATTATCGAGTCACAAACATTTATTAAAACATTAAAATAAAAATGCTTTTCTTTTTTACTTTCAGTTGCTCATGRGTTGGTCTATACTATCCTCAGACATGGCTGCAATTGCATCTATCATCCAGTGACCTTAGTGTCAAGGGCGTAGGCACGCCCATTCCCATCCACTGGGGAGCCAGGCCCACCCAATCAGATTACTTGACAGTGTCCCAAACAGGACATTATTTGTCTTTACACCTAAACATGCCAACACCATCCAGATATAGAATTCATAGCAAGCAGCYCACTGGGTTAGTCAGATTTGATTAAATATAATAGAACAGTTGAACTGGAATGACATTCACTCTCACGGAATGGCTGTGACAAAAATAACTAACTGAAAGCCACACCCCCAATAAGCCATGCATATGACTGCATTGAGGCATATGTAACTGTGCTTCTATTGCTTTATTACAATTTGTTAACATTACACAATCAATTCATGTTTTATCGCGGAATGTAATTGTCTCTTGTGGAATTTACTTAACTCGGCGGAACTTGATATGCACCAGATTCATTCTTGTAGTGTAAAATTGACCAAATTTAGTTTTAACAGCATTTGGTGGGAAATGTGCCGCTGTTTTACCAATTCCATGTGCCTCAAACCGGAAAGATTCCACAAACCGAGAGTCAATCTTTGAAGGAGATGATCCACCATCTTTTTTGGAGGCATCAAATTATATTGTCATCCGTTAAAATRCGAAAGGATTAATGTGTGCAAATGTTCTTATACCTTTGTTTTAGAACATATTTTACTGCAGACATTGATTATTGATGTGTTGCTAACGTTACTTGTCTTTCATTGCGTTGTAACGTGCTGCTAGCTAGCTACCTAGTTCATTCAGCTAGCACTACTCCGGTGAGACTTGCTAGCTTTTGCCATCCGTAAAAACTCAAAAGCGACAATCGTGCTTTTACAGTTTTCACAGTACACTTTACTGAAGAGCATGTGTATCGTTGTGTACACTCATTGAACTGTCTTTAAATGTGTAGCTAGTTCATTTAACTGCATTTTTGCACGTTCTATTGGCGGTGTGTGTGTGTGTGGTGTGTGGTGGTGTGGTTTTGTTGTTTTTGGTTGTGTGGTTTTTTTTGTGTGTGTGTGTGGTGGTGTGTGTGTGTGTGTGTGTGTGTGTGTGTGTGTGTGTGTGTGTGTGTGTGTGTTTGTGGTGTGTGTGTGTGTGTGTGTGTGTGTGTGTGTGGCTCATGTTAGAGAGCAGAAGGAAGAGAAACATGAGGTTAGCTAGCTAGCAAAGTGCAGCTGGTTATATGCTACCTAGTAGGAAAGTTGTTCATATGCTGAAGTGTAGTTGTTACTGCTGTAGCCTATCTTGTGTTTGGTYCRTAGCAAGCTYACGTCGTCAGTGGATATTCAGTGATGACATGATAGCTAATAATACCACACCCAGCCAGTCAGCATGCTTTGTTTTCCAGATACATGTAGCTAGCTAGGCATAAGATAATGCTGTTTTTATGCATTGTGACGGTTTTGTCAAGAAAGAATATCACATAGCAGTTTCCTGTTACCTAGGGATAGTCTGCAATTAAAATCAAATCAGAGCAATTGGAGTTGGCTGAACTAACCCTTTTTGTCCTGTTACCATTTTAACTAGACATTGGAGGGACAGTCAACCCCAAATTGAACGTTTGTTTTCAGACCTCAAAACTGAGTGTGGTGTTAAAGTAGTTGACATGATACACCATGCCACTGCCTATTTCATTTGTTTATTTAGTAAACAAGACAGCTCATAATCCAGTGCCTTTATCACAGTCCACATACCTACCTATATTTGAGCTTTAATTAGCTTTAAAAATGCAAKATTTTGTTGATGTGATTGGTCTCTCAAACACAGCTGTTCCTCACACTACATTTTCACCTCAAGGAGCRTCTCATAAGATGTGACACGTTAGTATCTGCACTTCATCAAGTAACCATGGCGTTTTATTTCCCCATTGACAGCATTTTATCTTCCCTCTGTTGTGCGCTAGCCACCTTGTATGGCATCATTTTTTACGTCACCGGGTCACGTGTGTCAATAACCCTATTACAGGGGCTGAGTCACTGGCTTACTGGTGCTCTTTCATGCCGTTCCTAGGAGGGGTGCGTCACTTGAGTGGGTTGAGTCACTGACGTGATCTTCCTGTCTGGGTTGGCGCCCCCCCTTGGGTTGTGCCGTGGCGGAGATCTTTGTGGGCTATACTCCGGCCTTGTCTCAGGATGGTAAGTTGGTGGTTGAAGATATCCCTCTAGTGGTGTGGGGGCTGTGCCTTGGCAAAGTGGGTGGGGTTAATCCTTCCTGTTTGGCCCGTCCGGGGTATCATCGGATGGGGCACAGTGTCTCCTGAACCCTCCTGTCTCAGCCTCCAGTATTTATGCTGCATTAGTTTATGTGTCGGGGGGTAGGGTCAGTTTGTTATATCTGGAGTACTTCTCTCTTATCCGGTGTCCTGTGTGAATTTAAGTATGCTCTCTCTAATTCTCTCTTCCTCTTTCTCTCTCTTCCGGAGGACCTGAGCCCTAGGACCATGCCTCAGGACGACCTGACATGATGACTCCTTGCTGTCCCAGTCCACCTGGCCGTGCTGTTGCCTCAGTTTCAACTGTTCTGCCTATCGGCTATGGAACCCTGACCTGTTCACCGGACGTGCTGTTTTCAACTCTCTAGAGAGCGCAGGTGCGGTAGAGATACTCTTAATGATCGGCATGAAAAGCCAACTGACATTTACTCCTGAGGTGCTGCACCCTTGACAACTACTGTGATATTATTATTTGACCATGCTGGTCATTATGAACATTTGAACATCTTGGCCATGTTCTGTTATAATCTCCACCCGGCACAGCCAGAAGAGGACTGTCCACCCCTCACAGCCTGGTTCCTCTCTAGGTTTCTTCCTAGGTTTTGGCCTTTCTAGGGAGTTTTCCTAGCCGCCGATGCTTCTACACCTGCATTGCTTGCTGTTTGGGGTTTTAGGCTGGGTTTCTGTACAGCACTTTGAGATATCAGCTGATGTACGAAGGGCTATATAAATAAATTTGATTTGATTTTAATAACAATATTACATCCACCATCCTCCCTTGAACCTGAATATATATAATCAATGGCGGTACCAGCCGCCATAGCTACCATCGAATCACTGTCGAGGATTGACAGTTCWCCTCAATGGCACCACACATTCAACGACATGTAAAAGCATTTCTGCTATACCAAAGCAAGCTTCTTATAGCGCCATGAAGAATGGTGAGTGTGGAACTGTGGATATCTACTGTATATAGGTCAGCAAGAGACTATGGGAGTTCCCATGGTGATGAAGCTGTGTAAATCTTTGTGGCTTTCACACTGCCAAGCCACACAGAGTAGTCCCCAGAGGACAGAAGCCCTAAGAGCAAACCAGACTAAAGACATGAGAGCAAACCAGACTTAACCAGAACAAGACTTYAAGGCACAACTTGGAAGATATGCTCTGTTCAATGTTAATTTAAATGAATGCTATATAAAAGTGAAATAAAGATTTTGAGAATACAATATACAGTATGTTATGATAGGTGTGCGGTATAGGCCTACTTTGAAATTCATTATATACCAATCAATTCTTGAAGAATATAACTAATGAGTATAGTACAACAGCCTTACCATGATCCTAACCCCCAAAATCTACATGGGTTTGATGCATATTTGGACATTCATATTAGTGTATATGAATATTATTTCCCTTTGCTGCTTTTACTAACCACTGTTTCCAATGTGTTGGAATTCTGTTTTTATACTGTTTCACGGGGTATTCTCACCCCTTCRTCGGCAGTAAGTCTGTGTGAGACCAAGTGGTTGCTCCAGGACATCAACATTGTCGGGGTGCCGACACAATAGGTGTTTATTGCTTTCAGGCCAAAGCACTCAGCGGGGTTTTGACATATCCCGGCAGTCCTTTTATTGAGCTCAATATTAAAAGTCTGGCTAGCAAAACACTCTCAACCTTGCCTGGGTGAGTGGAATGAGTGAGTAGACATGCCAGTCAAGGTTATGTGACATTTAGTTACTGTACAGAGTAGTGAAGGAGTAGGGATTCTGGTATATCCAAGAGAACTTTATCCCCTCAGTGGCAATTAAGAGGGCATTGCCAGGTTAGAAATGATATAACATCCTCATGTCAAGGACATACATACTACATTTGAAACATATGGCTTTATGTGCAATGGTAAAGTGCCATAGCTTATTGTATAGTTCTGAAGTAGAACAATTGAAAGGAGTTAAGCCCTGGGTATAGAAGTGTAATATTATGGTGATATGGATGGCGTTATATGCATGAGGGAATTGTCTGAGTGTTGTTACATGTTGCCGGTTGGCCTTGGGGATTAGGGATACCTTGAGCAACATCTTTTTGAGTTTGATTGGCAGAATATGGGTGTCACCAAATAAATGGAGTCAATAAAATAGCATTTTGAAGAAAAGGTTGTATATGAATAGGAGTGAGATGTGATTTACAGAAACAAATGTTTGTTCAGCAGCTGCTGCTAAGTATAGCATACATTACTGTAAGTTCAGTTACATTGTTTTGTATACAGCATTTTATATGTCATATATTTTCATGATGAAGTGGCATTGTTAATATTGCTTTATGCAAATGTCTCCCTCTCTAGATAGTAGTTTTGCATGTAGTACAATGTAAATGTGTGACATTTCCACTTATCCCTGTAGCATTTTGGTATGTTGAAGTACGGTGATTTAAATGCCAGGCCAATGTGGAATAATTATTTCCAGTAAACGTTTAGGCAGGTTAATGGGATAATTCAGACAAATTGTTTCCTTGAAAGTAGTCTATGGACAAATAATACTGCAATCCTACTGCTAATAATAATATTTTGTAACCAAAAAAGGTTAMCATGCTTTAAATATCATACCCTGATAGCATGTTTTAAATGTCATGCCCAATTTATCTCTGGATGGGATTATGTAGCTCAATGGACCTGTGGTGTAAAGTWCTTGAGTAAAAATACTTTAAAGTACTACTTAAGTCGTTTTTTGAGGTATCTGTACGATACTTTACTATTTATATTTTTGACAACTTTTATTTCACTACGTTCCTCAACAAAATGATATACTTTTTACTCCATACATTTTCCCTGACACCCAAAAGTACCCGTTACATTTTGAATGCTTAGCAGGTCAGGAAAATGGTCCAATTCACACACTTATCAAGAGACATACCTGGTCTTCCCTACTGCCTCTGATCTGGAGGACTCACTAAACACAAATGCTTTGTTTGCTTGGTTTGTATATGATATCTGAGTGTTGGAGTGTYCCTCTGGAATTGTGCCCTCTGGTTTGCTTAATATAAGGAATTTGAAATTATTTATACTTTTACTTTTAATACTTAAATATATTTAAGATATTACATTTACTTTAGAAACTTAAGTATATTTAAAACCAAATACTTTTAGACTTTTACTCAAGTAGACTTTTACTGGGTGACTTTCACTTTTACTTGAGTCATTTTCTGTTAAAGTATCTTTACTATTACTCAAGTATGACAATTGGGTACTTTTTCCACCCCCGAGGTCAAGCTTATCAACTAATTCAAGGTGAATGTAGATTTTGAATACAAGAAAAGCTGATGATGTGGGCAGTTTAGAAGCCTCTTTTGGGAAGGCTCTTCACTCTTCACTGTCAAGACGTCTCACCGGCCCTCTTCATGACAATATCCTTAAGGACAGCTGTCCACTGCAAAATAAATATGCACCCTAGCTCCCTTAGGGGTCAATGTAATCAATGTSCCCATGTGAGTTGGCTGTCACATTAGATATAGGGGTGATACATATACTTAAATAAATAGAGTGGAGCGGTTGGAGTAGCTCAGAAGGGGCTCAACAGGATTTCTTTCTCCTGAGGGATGAGAAGAATGTCAGCCATGCAGTCAATGGTTGGTTGGGAAACGTCAATCAAGCCGTGCACGTAGCACGCCAACGTCCCTTTTCACTGAATCACAGTTATCCTTGAGAGATAACCAAGCAAAACTCACCCTCAGCAACGTGACCAACCGCGACTGCTCTGTCTACTGCGTTGCACTTCAAATATACTGGCAGATAACTGAAAAACAACGCAGCTCGGGCACGGAGCGCGTGAACTCTGTGTACACTCTGAAAATAGAGCTGTGTTGCGTGAAAGGCAGGGAAGGGAGCGAGGCGCCATATGCGCCTGCTGAAATCGGAAGAGGGCAATGTACCCCTGTAGGTATACGCGCATCTGAACTGAGTATTGGCRGCTGTGCTCCCTGATCATTTCTTCATTGGGTTAGCGGTGTCGGAACACTCTCACGCCGTGTGTGCTCCTGTGAAGAGTTTGGACCCTGTCGGGTAGGAAACTGGCTCAGAGAAACCTTTTCCGCATCCCTGGAAGGTACACATATGTCTACCTGTCTGGTGTGGCCACAGCAGCAGCAGGCATTGGTTCATTGGGGTCCCGCTATTTCACATGGGCATTGTTCCGGCAATTGAGGCACTAGATATGCTAAAGGTCCTGTTTGCATGATACACAGCTCATTTCTTACTGCTCGCACGGACCCACAAAATCCAATTAGCTGAAATGACAGAGTCTCATACACATTCTCATATCTAATCTTATGCCCAATAAACTAAAGAAGCAGTTCCCTCGTGCACTGGGTATTTCATACCTCAGTGAAGTTTCCCTAACATTAACCTCGTTAGCCATTGTCTGGTGACAAGTTATCTCCAACAGGGATAATTACCGAGGTGTGGAGTTAAGGAAAAATAATAGAATGTGGTCAACTCTAACAACACGTTATAGTACTATCCATTTCATACCAGGAGGAACGAGCCATCTCATGTCAGTAGGAACTATCCATTTCATATCAGGAGGAACGAGCCATCTCATGTCAGTAGGAACTATCCATTTCATACCAGGAGGAACGAGCCATCTCATGTCAGTATGAACTATCCATTTCATATCAGGAGGAACGAGCCATCTCATGTCAGTAGGAACTAACCATTTCACGTCAGTAGGAACATGTCATTTTATTTCAGTAGGAACTACCCATTTCATATCAGTAGGAACTAGCTATTTTACTTCAGTAGGCCAGATTACTGTGTACCTAGAGTTGGGCGATATGGATTTATATTGCGATAAATTGACAAATATTTTTTAGATAACAGTAAATCAGTGATAAATTATGATAAACCATTTGGGGGCTAGGTGCTAATGCTGGGCGATATGGACAAAAAGTCATTTCGCGATAAATGTAACTATTTTGCTAGATAATATCGATAACACAAAAAAAAGATAGAATGGACAGTTACTTTACATTAGCAGCAGGGCTCTAGACCAGTGGCAAGTAAGACAATTTAGATGGTAGCCTATGATTAAAAAAGTAAGCTATTTCATCTAATCTATCCAGGAAATGCATGATTGATATTTTGATGTGCAACCTGTCAAAATAGGATCCAGAATTATCCTAATTATTTTTGGCTCTTCAGAGAATTTGCTGACATCTATAGGCTATATTATTCACCACCTTTGGAAGTCAAAACACTAGCTAGATTGCTAACTCTAAATGCAATAGTTGCTAGATAGCCATGTAGGCTAATTGATTCATCTATCAGTAAATGTAGTGTCCTACAAAAACTTTCCAGAGCTAGACCTAGGCTACTTGATGTAGGTGCCGGAAATTACACCAGCAGCATTCAAATTTACCGGACATTTGAGAAATTTACCGGAAATGTACCATATGCATTGGGTGCYTAACCTGATCAGTGCGTCCACCCACACTGCTCAGAATGACCAAATCACATTTAGAATATGGTAATTKATCTTAACAGAACATGCAACTCAAGGATGCAATGGCGCGAGTCCTTCTTATCGAATTCCAATGCACACTTTAAAGATGTTAGAATAACTGCCCACATTTACTTTTCCTCAGTCAACAAGACAAATAACGAGCAGCAAAATCACTAGCTTATGTCAATCTACTATACCCCATAGTAGAAAAGTTTACCTATTCTATTAATCTTGTCGTTCTGTGCGAGAAAAGATAAAGAAAGKATCACCGGTCAAATGTATTTCCATCGACTAGAATTTCCATCAACGAATAGGCTAAAAAGCATTATTTTGCAATGGGATTTTTTTCTTTTCCCTGACCATTGGCCAGTGCCAATTTTATTTATCTGCTTTTCTTTTTTGTTACCGGCCAAAAGCCGGGCTAACTACAGCCTGAACTACATTTTGGCCTAACTACAGCCTGAACTACAGCCTACTCCATTTGCAAAGTGGTACCAGTGGTGGTACCAAGTGGAACTCAATATTAAGAGGTGAGATACACATTATATACTCACAGAAAGTTGTGACTTTCCTCTACTATACTACAATAACAGTAGTTGCTTTGAAAACTGTATTTTTCACTAAATAGCATTTTGAGCAATGGTCATATGTTTGTGCTTCTCAGAATGCATCTCTCCCTCAGTGCGCACAGTAGGGAGAGGGAGTGAGTCAGCAGCCAACAGTGAAACGGGGACAGACAGATACTTTCATAGCAGGAATCAACATTATGCATAGGCTATTACTCTTTACAAAATAATGGTTTTAGAACAATCTACGGGAATGTTGTGTAGCAAAATAACAGAAAACTACCAAAGTAAGTAAAATCGGCCGAGCTCTAAGTGCTAGGGAGCTCCAATTATGACATTGAACAACACCATTTTTCACATCACCAGCAATGGTCCATAGCCTCTGAGGCCCTTTGATGTGGCTTTTTCCTCATTCAAGGCTCTTGTCAGCATGACAGGTACGTAGTAGCTGAATTTCAATCCGCTATTTGGGTGTGACACATCCCTGTGCCTGATAAACGATGTGTCCAAAAGTAGAGGCAACTGTCAATCAATAGGTTGTCAAGGAGCGATGTCGACTTTGTCATTCCTCTTGACTCAGTGATACGTCAATAATACAATTCCAGCAACCTACAGGAGTCAGTGTCTGTTGTCAAAATGATGGCGAGACATATAATGGAATWCATTTCCGGTGGGTTTCCAACTTACAGAGTGCATTATTCTAATATCACAAGAGAACAAGACTGGATGAACAACCCTACTGTGAATGAAAATACTGTCACAAGACAATTAAGTGGCCAACTGTGATCCTATAGTGCTACAGTCAGCCTGGTTCCTCTCTAGGTTTCTTCCTAGGTTCCTGCCCTTCTAGGGAGTTTTTCCTAGCCCCCGTGCTTCTACATCTTCTAATCCTAGAGGAAAACCCGGTTCAGTCTGCTTTCCACCAGACATTGGGAGATGAATTCACCTTTCAGCAGGAGAATACCCTAAAACACAAGGCCAAATCTACACTGTAGTTGCTTACGAAGAAGACAGAGAATGTTCCTSAGTGGCCGAGATACAGTTTTGACTTAAATCTGCTTGAAAATRTATGGCAAGAAGTGAAGATGGTTGTCTAGCAATGATCAACAACCAATTTGACAGAGCTTGAAGAATTTTGAAGAACATGGGCAAATGTTGCACAATCCAAGTGTGGAAAGCTCTTAGAGAATTACCTAGAAAAACAGCTGAAATTGCTGCCAAAGGTGATTCTAACATGTATTTACTCAGGGGGTTGAATATTTATATTAGTGTTTTATTGTTCATACCTTTTTTACAAATGTTAGAATTATTCTTCCACTTTGAGTATTTTGTGTAGATCGTTGACAAGAAAATACAATTAAATCCATTTTAATCCCACCTTGTAACACAAAAAAAAATTGGAATAAGTCAAGGGGTGTGAATACTCTCTGAAGGCACAGTAGAAACGTAAAAAATTCAAAATGAACATCCTGTATTCATATATTGGGTGGTTGAAATGATGTTGAACTGTAGATTTGATTAGAAATATTTATATTTCACCTTGTTTCAATGTTAATAGTAAAATGCTATGTTTGAATCAACGTCATCGTTTAAACGCCATGCTATCAACCTAAATAAAGAGGTATATTGAAATAAAATGTGAAGTCTCAGTCCTAACGATTTCTGCCTGATCAGTGACTCCTACTGGTATATGAGGAGTAATGCACTTCAGTGAGAACAAGCCTAACATCCAGATGCCTACCTCTATGTACCCTGATTCGCTTTGGAAACAAGCTGTCCCTTTCAGCTGAACTATCATGTCAACACATTTAGACATTGATCAGCTTCCATACTCATTTGCATAGAACACCTATATAACATTGGATAGTTTAAAGTAACTCCTCTAACTTGTCATACACAAGCTGTTTATGAAAGTCAATTCTGAGTGAGGTTGGATTTACGTAGGTTACACTGACATCAGATTTGCCCAATAAATGACACCATCATTTCAATGTGTAGCTAGGTATACTATCATTCATCCATGGTTGATTGGATCTTTGGAAGATGAGAAGTTTATTATTTAATTGAGATGTGAATCCAACATATCTATCATTCATTTGTAGAGAAACTGGACATTGAATTGTGAACGCAACCAAATATCAACATTTGAAGAATATGTATCTTCTGCTTGGATAGRATACAATGCATTCGGAAAGTATTCAGARCCCTGGACTTATTCCACATTTTGTTACGTTACAGCCTTATTCTAAAATGGATTAAATGGTTTAATTTCCCATCATCAATCTACACACAATACCCCATAATGACAAATAAAAAAACTGGTTTTAGAAATGTTTGCAAATGTATTACAAATAAAACACGGAAATATCACATTTACATAAGTATTCAGACCCTTTACTCAGCACTTTATTGAAACACCTTTGGCAGCGATTACAGCCTCGAGTCTTCTTGGGTATGACGCTACAAGCTTGGCACACCTGTATTTGGGGAGTTTCTCCCATTCTTCTCTGCAGATCCTCTCAAGCTCTGTCAGGCTGGATGGGGAGCGTCGTTACACAGCTATTTTTAGATCTCTCCAGAGATGTTGGATTGGGTTCAAGTCCGGGCTCGAGCTGGGCCACTCAAGGACATTCAGAGACTTGTCCCAAAGCCACTCCTGCGTTGTCTTGGCTGTGTGCTTAGGGACTATCCTGTTGGAAGTTGAACCTTCGCCCCAGTCTGAGGTCCTGAGCGCTCTGGAGCAGGTTTTCATCAAGGATCTCTCTGTACTGTGCTCCGTTCATCTTTCCCTCAATCCTGACTAGTCTCCCAGTCCCTGCCGCTGAAAAGCATTCCCACAGAATGATGCTGCCACCACCATGCTTCACATTAGGGATTGTGCCAGGTTTCCTCCAGACGTGAAGCTTGGCATTCAGGCCAAAGAGTTCAATCCTGGTTTAATCAGACCAGAGAATCCTGTTTCTCATGGTCTGAGAGTCTTTAGCTGCCTTTTGGCAAACTCCAAGCGGGCTGTCATGTGCCTTTCACTGAGGAGTGGCTTCCGTCTGGCCACTACCATAAAGGCCTGATTGGTGGATTGCTGCAGAGATGGTTGTCCTTCTGGAAGATTCTCCCATCTCCACAGAGGTACTCTGGAGCTCTGTCAGAGTGACCATCGGGTTCTTGGTCACATCCCTTAACAAGGTCCTTCTCCCCTGGCCAGCTCTAGGAAGAGTCTTGGTGGTTCCAAAGTTCTTCCATTTAAGAATGCTGGAGGCCACTGTGTTCTTGGGGATCTTCAACGCTGCAGAAATGTTTTCATACCCTTCCCCAGATCTGTGCCTCAACACAATCCTGTCTTGGAGCTCTACGGACAATTCCTTCAACCTCATGGCTTGTTTTGGCTCTGACATGCACTCTCAACTGTGGGACCTTATATAGACAGTTGTGTGTCTTTCCAAATCATGCCCAATCAATTGAATTTACCACAGATGGACTCCAATCAAGTTGTAGAAACATCTCAAGGATGATGAATGGAAACAGGATGCACCTGAGCTCAATTTCYAGTCTCATAGCAAAGGTTCTGAATAATTATGTAAATAAGGTATTTATTTTTATTATTATACATTTTGAAAAAAATCAAAAYATMTTGCTTTGTCATTATGGGGTATTGTGATTCGATTGATGAGACATTTTTTTATAAATAAAAAAATAAGGCTGTAACGTAACACAATGTGGAAAAAGTCAAGGGGTCTGAACACTTTCCGAATGCACTATATGGCCTCCCGAGTACCGCAGTGGTCTAAGGCACTGCATCGCAGTTTGTCCACATACTTATGGTCATGTATTGTATCATCGCGTTACTCTAWGTTTACTTCGATATGATGGTTATTATATCAATATTTGCACATACAGGTATTTCCACCACCATTTCTAGCATAATTAATTTTACCAACACAAAAAGATCCCACCTTGTCAAGTTTACCAACAAATTTGTTTCCATCAGGCCTGTCGTAACATTTTTTTTATCCAACATGTACTTTACTCGCATAAAAAGGTTGGATGGAAACCAGGGGCCTCATTTATAAAACGGACTTATGATCAATTTTGACCTTAAGTATGACTTACGCAGAAAACCACGTATAAGTAGTTATTTATAAAACCTGTATCTTATCTCGACGCAAAGTCTAGACTTGACGTAAGTGATTTTCCTGCTGGTTATGTATGGCCAGTTTAAGGTCAGACCATTTCTTTTTCACATCAGCCCCAGTTCTGTCTTGCTGCCCCACCTCGTTCACTGCAGCGACGACACACTCCCAAGCTACCTGTTTGGCTTTGTTTGTCAACCCACTATTTAGTCCACTGAATATATATGTGATCCACCATCCCCGTGATCTCGTCTTCCAAAAATGTTGCTTTTCTCTTTTGGTCCATGGCTATTCCTGACRAAACCCTAATTTGTGCTAGTATTCTATAAGGGGAAATCACTGATTGTAAGGCACGTTCAGGTGCCGTCAATTTTAAGTTAATTTGAGATTTATAGATCACAGGTGCGTAAGTTACAAATGGTCTTCTTGGAACTTGCGCAAGCAAMGTTTTTTATGCTCAGTATCTTTTATGAATCGAACGTAAGCACACTGTCGGAAATGATCTTACGACTAAGTTKAAGTATAAATCTAATATTTATTTTAAATAAAAGAGGCCCCTGATTACTGTCTTGTTTTTCTTCTGGTGGTTGTTAGTTCTCAAGATGATCTTATTTCGAAATATATATCTCCATTATCTGGTTTTAGTCATTTAWGTTTAKACTGAAAAATGTTTAGGGGAAAGACTGATGATTCTGCGTTTGAAAAAACTCTACAACAGTGTGTCTCGTTAGCGTTTTCGGCCTGGCTAAACATGTAGCTCCAGTAGATTCTTGAGCTACACAACTTTACTGAGCTCAAATGATCCCTGTGAATTGATATTAACAAACATGTGCAAGTTCATACTATGAACTACGCATATTTAACTTTTTGAATAAGCATACACTAATGCATATTAAATGCATACAGCTAACCTACATTTCGGCTTCTTTTGGTGGGTTGGAGTTTCGGTCTGCCTGGTGACATCGCAAAATTCTTGCTTGAGAAATTGCTCTTTTCTAAGAAGCTATTTCTGTTTCTTTTTGACCATTTTAATTGAAAACAATCACAGTAAAGTACTTAATTGTTAACCACAAATGATTTGATATTGAGATAAAACGGCTACATTGGACCTTTTAATGTTTTTATCATCAACATAGGCCTTCTTCATATATACAACTTAAAATGAGTAAATACTACATCATTATCAGTTGGAATTATTCAAGCTATATTTCATATTTATTTCCCGATGCTCTCACTGTATTATAACATTTTACAACTAGATATGGATACACAACTACACATGGATCAGAAATACATTATTGGGAGTAATTTCCTCTGTTTCTTAGAGCCTCCCTTATGATTCATTATTGTTGTGCATTATAAAGAATCAAATTCTTCTACAGTACAATTWTTTTTCATTCAATGTAATGCAATAGAAGAGTTCACCCTGTATCTTAAGGGTACTTTGATGGCACAGGCTTATGTAAGCCTTTTCTGTAGGGGAAACATTCATTGATTCAAAGCAAATAAACTCATAATTATTGCACTTACTTCCCATAACTTTGAGTGACACATTTTTATTAGTATTGTATTCTAGGCTTTTAAAAGTATAGGACCCAGGTTTGGAAATGAGGAGGTAGGGGCTTTTAACCTTCAGGGTCACACAGTGTTTCTTGGTAGTCTTAAACCAATCTACTTTGAAACAAAAGTATACACCTCACACACATGGTTATGGGTTTAAAAAAAGAAAACAGCTGTACCATGTCAGATATAGAGCTGAAATGTATAACATTTTTGAGTTTGCATCCCAATATTAAATGTTATATACACTGAACAAAAATATAAATGCAACATGCAACAATTTCAAAGATTTTACTGAGTTACAGTTTATAAGGAAAACAATAAACAATAAATTAGGCCCTAATCTATAGATTTCACATAACTGGGAATACAGATATGCATCTGTTGGTAACAGATACCTTTAAAAAAAGGTAGGAGTGTGGATAAGAAAACCAATCAGTATCTGGTGTGAACACCATTTGCCTCATGCAGCGTGACACATCTCCTTCGCATAGAGTTGATCAGGCTGTTGATAGTGGCCTGTGGAATGTAATGTTGTCCCACTCCTCTTCAATGGCTGTGCGAAAGTTGCTGGATATTGGCAGGAACTGGAACACGCTGTCGTAAACATGCTCAATGGATGACATGTCTGGTGAGTATTCAGGCCATGGAAGAACTGGGACATTTTTAGCTTCCAGGAATTGTGTACAGATCCTTGCAACATSGGGCTGTGCATTATCATGCTGAAACATGAGGTGATGGCGGCGGATGAATGGCACGACAATGGGCCTAAGGATCTCGTCACGGTATCTCTGTGCATTCAAATTGCCAATTATAAAATGCAATTGTGTTTGTTGTCTGTAGCTTATGCCTGCCCCTACTATAACCGCACCGCCGCCATGGGGCACTCTGTTCACATTGTTGACAGAAAAACGCTCGCKCACACAACGCCATACACATGGTCTGCGGTTTTGAGGCCAGGTGGACGTATTGCAAAATTCTCTAAAACGATGTTAGAAGCGGCATATGGTAGAGAAATTAASATAAAATTCTCTGGCAACAGCTCTGGTGAACATTCCTGCAGTCAGCATGCTAATTGTAAGCTCCCTCAAAACTTGAGATATCTGTGGCATTGTGTTGTGTGACAAAACTGCACATTTTACAGTGGCCTTTTATTGTCACCAGCACAAGGTGCCACTGTGTAATGATCATGCTGTTTAATCAGCTTCTTGATACGCCACAACTGTCAGGTGGATGGATTATGTTGGCAAAAGAGAAATGCTCACTAACAGGGYTGTAAACAAATTTGTGSAATTTTTTTMGATAAATAAGCTTTTTGTGCTAATGGTATCTTTTATTTCTGCTCATGAAACATCAGACCAACACTTTACATGTTGCATTTATATTTTTGTTAAGTATACATCACAGAATACTGCAATATATCAAAACCGTTTGACATAGAAACACCGGATTTTCAGTTTAAAAGAATAATATTGTTGATTATGAAATATTAATAATGTAACAAATTGAGATGATTTGGGATGAGTCGGACCGCAGAGTGAAGGAAAAGCYGCCAACAAGTGCTCAGCATATGTGGGAARTCCTTCAAGATTGTTGGAAAAGCATTCCAGGTGAAGCTGGTTGAGAGAATGCCAAGAGTGTGCAAAGCTGTCATCAAGGCAAAGGGTGGCTATTTGAGGAATCTCAAATATAAAATATATTTTGATTTGTTTTACACTTTTTTGGTCACTACATGATTCCATGTGTTGTTTCATAGTTTCGATGTCTTCACTATTATTCTACAATGTAGAAAATACTAAAAATAAAGAAAAACCCTTGAATGTGTAGGTGTTCTAAAACTTTTTGACCAGTAGTGTAAATGTGCATCTTGCTGAGTGCTGCTTCCATTCCAAACTATTAGGTTGATGAAAAACTGTGGCTGACATGTCTATGTGTGTAATTGCAATAAGAACCATAGTTATGGATCAAATAGACCTTAAATGTTCTCCGTTTAACMGTAAACATGTCCTCTGCTGTCACCAAGTTTGCTTGGGTGTCGCAATGCATTAGGTGCACTTCTGGTCTCTATTGAGTAAGGTGTTAACACATATCAACAGCCAAAGCCTCCTTTTTAAAGCATACTATTTTCTTCCACCCTATCCGTCCAGTGTGCGTAATTCGCCCACGGTACACAATGCGGCAAAGTGAACGCGAGTTGCTTAAAGGCTTTGTACATAAAAGGCATTTATGTCGAGAGGCAGCTCAACAGATCCCTAAGAGCACATGATCATTACTAATCCGGTTAGGTTAGAAGTAATGTTTTATTATTAGTCCTATCCATTTAGATAATGGGATTCCCTTCACCATGCTACCAGGCTCTATATTCAGAATGCTGTTGTTGTCAGGTCGGCTTGGTAGTTGGATTAATGGAGGTTGTATAACGCACTACACGACCTTTCAGTCACTTAACGAAATGAACATTCAGGGTATGGAACACGAAATTCTGATAAACAAGCTATAATGAAAATCCTTTTCAAAGATCCATGAAAGCAACACTCAACTGAAATGTCGATATTAAATAATAGATTTGGTAACGTAATACTATTTGTTACCACATTTGATTATCTTTCATTGAAAGTGAATTAACTCTCCCACACAAGATGATAACTTGCTAAAGCCCCTTTTTCTGAAGTTGAATGACTAAAGTTATCAATTAAATAGAGTTAACTTATTGTTAATTTACATATGCAGGATCTGTCATGATGCAAGTCAATAGTGGGTAAAGATTCTCTCACATTCAAGGACAGGAAGGAAACAAGGAAGAACTGGCCAGCTACAGAGTGTGAAGTCAATGCCCATGACAGGTGACATGGGGGACCCTTTGTCTGAATGGTGCCTTATAAGGTAGAGAATTGGTCATGTTCACTGGATACATTTTGACCACATGTGAGACAACCACTGCTGCGTTGCAAAATACCACAGCTCCACACATCAGCGTGTCACAGACTGCTCAGGGTTTTATATTCTGGCCAGACATTTATTTTATATCTTGGATTTGGGTAGTTTATGGCCTTAACATATTGTATGGACTTTCATGGTCATGCTGCTCTTCTGTGGGCACGATGGCCTTTGTGAATACCAAGCGGTGTCAGAGGAAGGCCCTAAAAATGGTCAAAGACTCCAGCCACCCTAGTCATAGACTGTTCTCTCTGCTACCGCACGGCAAGCGGTACCGGAGCGCCAAGTCTAGGTCCAAGAGGCTCCTAAATAGCTTCTACCGCCAAGTCATAAGACTCCTGAACAGCTAATCAAATGTCTACCTGTTTATTATCTATGCATAGTCAGTTTAACTCTACCTACATGTACATATTACCTCAATTACCTCGACTAACCGGTGCCCCCGCACATTGACTCTGTACCGGTGCCCCCCTGCTGCTCTTTAATTATTTGTTACTGTTATTTTTATTTGTTTACTTATCTAATCTTTTGTCACTTATTTTTTCTTAACTGCATTGTTAGTTAAGGGCTTGTAAGTAAGCATTTCACTGTAAGGTCTACACCTGTTATATTCGGCACGTGACAAATACAATTTGCTAGAAAGAGGAGTGGGAGGCCTATACTATTTGCGGGTACTATTTAATGAAGCTGCCAGTTGAGGACTTGTGCGGCATCTGTTTCTCAAACTGGACACTCTAATGTACTTGTCCTCTTGCTCAGTTGTGCACTGGGGCCTCCCACTCCTCTTTCTATTCTGGTTAGAGCCAGTTTGCACTGTTCTGTGAAGGGAGTAGTACACAGCGTTGTACGAGATCTTCAGGTTCTTCGCAATTTCTCGCATGGAATAGCCTTAATTTCTCAGAACAAGAATAGACTGACAAGTTTCAGAAGAAAGTGCTTTGTTTCTGGCCATTTTYAGCCTGTAATTGAACCCACAAATGCTGATGCTCCAGATACTCAACTAGTCTAAAGAAGGCCCGTTTTATTGCTTCTTTAATCAGGACAACAATATTCAGCTGTGCTAACATAATTGCAAAAGGGTTTTCTAATGATCAATTATCCTTTTAAAATTAGCTAACACAACGTGCCATTGGAACACAGGAGTGATGGTTGCTGATAATGGGCCTCTGTACGCCTATGTAGATATTCCATTAAAAATCAGCCGTTTCCAGCTACAATAGTCATTTACAACATTAACAATGTCTACACCGTATTTCTGATCAATTTGATGTTTTTTTTTTTTTTTTATGCAAAAATTGCTTTTCTTTCAAAAACAAGGACATTTCTAAGTGACCCCAAACTTTTGAACGGCAGTGTATGTATGGATATTGGGACGGAACCAGAACAGAACCCAAGTATCCAAAATGTTGCTCTACCTCCACCCTACCGGGTCATTTGTCAAACTTTCAAATCCACACACTTGTAAGCAAAATGGCTACTTAGCTAACCAGGATACTCAAGCAGATTGTGTGGTGACTCGATAGACAAACATTTAAGGACAAGCACTGTTAAACCAACTCCATCCACTTAAAGTGATTGCATACAGGATTAAGGATGATCTAGTTCTTCGATGATCTAGTTCTTTACTTGTCATTCTACCCGGTAACCCCAACAGTCTCCGATTCCAACAACATTTATTCATAAAAAGCATCCATATTCATAATGTGCCCCCTATTATAAAGATTAAAAGATTATAAACACATTAGAAAGCTTCGCTAATCCTCCATGTCAAATCAGAACATTCGACTAGGCTACCTCCCGAAAATGTTTTATAGGAAGCTGCAGAATCCCAAAGTGCTGTGTCAATAGTTAACATGGACCAGTTTCCTGGGTAAGCCCTATTTTTTATTCCTGATATTGTTGTTGAGCACCCGTCCTACGTTCCTTTGTTGGCTGAACTGTGGAGGCCTAGCTGAGCTAATAACATTCAATCTTCAGAATCACTGCAAATTACATAGCTAATCATTTGAGAATGTGTTCCTCTGTGTGTGTTCCTCTCTCTCTCTGTGCGTGCGTGTGCGCTGTGTCCCACAGGTCCACAGCGCCTGCAGCCTGCATTGCTCTCTCTACACATAGCATCACTGCAGGTCTGGCAGAGTAGGGAGCCTCTATGCTCCCTGGGAAACAGTGCTTGCATGCCAAATTGACATTCACTGGAGTATGCTCCATCCTGTCATTTTGTCAACACCGTCAGGGTGTGGAGCGCAGCCAAGCAAGCCTTCTGACAGACAGGCAAATGGGAGGAGGTGGACTTCAGCAACATAACACCCTCTCACCACCCCTCAGCCCAGTGGCGGGGTTCAGTGCACACGCACACAAACACGCGAGCAGGCGTGTGCACACATGGCTTTTTTGCCCGCCAACATCCAACGCTTTTCTTGGACACATCACAAATTATCTCCAAAGTACTATTACCAAGCTATGATTCGCCTCAATGACTTCCCATTAGCCCAGATTTCGGTAAAACTTGCACATAGAATTCAAGGATGCCACAAATGTGTGGCAAATACCAATGGCCTCCGTTTTTTTACCCCCTTCTGTGGCATTCCCCGAAGTACTTAACTTGAACCTATTCAGTTTGCCTAAATGAAGATCGTACAATCGATAAGGTTTTCGAACGGTCCCCATGAGAATGTTGTTGTGTAGGAAATAGAATCTTGAGGCTGGGCCTTGCATAATTAAGAAACATTGCTGCCTCTTCACCATTCCATTAATCCAATACTCAATTTGCAGGGAATATAATAGGCATGGTATCTGAAGCGCCAGCATATTGCTGAATTCTCCGCCGGGCATGAAGGCACATTGTAATAAAGATAAAAAACATGGCCGCCGCCAAAGATAAACTACCTCCACAGCATCATTGAATGGTTTATCCATTTCATTTGCGCAGGTATCCCATGCAAAACACTCCCTCTCCAAACACACAGGAGGATGCACTTATCAGGAGTCAGGTGTCATGGCAAAACACCGGCGGGAAACACGGGAGATAGGGACTCAAATGGAACCAGTACTTGTCAGCCAAGACGGATCCCAGACACCGAATAAGCTTAGGGAGAAGAGATTAGATAAAAATAACAGAATCCATCCAAACGTTGGCAGAGGTGTGCAGGTGGCTGATAAAGGATTCAAATGTATGTAGCCCTACCAGAGGAAAAGAGCTAATATAATGTTGCCTGAAAATGAATGCAGGGCACTGGCAGCGTGTGTATGCTCAGTGGAGGAGAGAGAGAGAGAGAGAGAGAGAGAGAGAGAGAGAGAGAGAGAGAGAGAGAGAGAGAGAGAGAGAGAGAGAGAGAGAGAGAATAGCGAAGGGTTAATACAAGGCAGGAAATGAAAAAGGAAGCTGTCTGTCGTGACTAAATGTGACCCATAAAATCTATTCTGTTATTTGAGTTTTCGCTCTTGCATGGAGTGAGACGGTTTTTGTTTGTCCTTCAACATTAACAGTACATCTCCCACCCGCTACTGAGCTTGCCACTTGCCTTTGTTCCCAGATATAGATCTCATGATACGTCCGCCCTAGTGGTACCAAATCCATCTGGGGTGTGGTCTGGGTGGGAAACAACTGTTATTTCCCCCCATCATTCAGAGGCGAATAGTCAGAATCAGAGATACGTAGCTGGCGATAATAAATGAATAAATACAGGATGAAGGAGGAAAAAACGATACTATAAAAACACTCTGCTTTAATTCTAAGCTGTATTATTTATGATTCCGCTCTTTTGTTCATGCCCAGACCCATCTCTCTCCACACACTCCGATCCCTCTAATCATTTGTGAGTAATGCCTCTGAGCACTTTGGTTTGTCCATAGGGTACCAATCATGGGCCATTAGAAAGCCAAAAGAGAAAAAGGGAGAATAAATAGATGCAGAACCCAGGGAGTGGGAGACAAGATCATCCTTCAGATAAGTCAGATATGATACTGTAGGATGCTGCCGTACTGTCATGATTAAAGGGTAGATAAAAACCAGTGGAGTAGTGATTACCGAAATATCCATCTTTGTATGTTGTATGATATTTGATCGGGACCATCGTGTAACCTGTGGGCTATATTTGAACTATTCCCAAACGTGTAACAATCCAATAATGATAAGAATAGTAATTACAGGGGTGGCATAGAGTTGATCAGACCATGTCATGCATTATATTGGGATTCCATCTCTCATCATTTCTCTGTCGTTTCTGCATATTGACGCTTGACACGTCTACTCAGATCCTTGAGGTCTACAAACTCCAAACGTTTAAAAAAGATGTGCTCCTTTGAATTTACTGTCTTTTTCAGCTACTGCCGACTCTAAATATTTTACTGAAAGCAGTTTTTGTAATTAATATATAAACATATGCAAAACACACAGTCTCCATAACACAGCTTTGCCCTTCAGGATTTGACACACTGGAATGACATTAAGCATCACGCCGAATGTCAGAAAGTGCATTCACCCTCGCGGGGCCTCGGGAGTGACACTGATGGGTTGATTGATGTTAGACTAAAAACAACCAACGACCTGCCTGTGTAGTCACTCGCCCCTGTGGTCTTTGTACGCTGCCATGAGACCTGAGCGATCTGAGCGACGTACTCTAACAGACAAAGACATGTAACAGTGTCTTGAAGGAGTCAAGGCTGTCTGAATACTCCCACCGTGCAAGCACAACGGGGTGGGAGTCGTTCTTTCAAAGTCACCTGCTCGTCAAATATGACAGCCATGACGTGGTTATACTTATAAATATATTATCTTCTATTTTGACAGCTAAAACTATGAAACAGACTGTCTTAACTTTCACTACACATTTTAAGGGTATATTGAAGTAACTGTACATGAGAGGGCCTGTTATGCGACTGCTTTCGCCTGGCTGTGCTGCGGTAGTAGGTACGAGGCGAACGTTTTCAGTGTAAACTTAAACAACTAATATAAATGTATGCAGAAATGAAAATGGAGCTATATWTTTTTTTATAAGATCATCTTTGAGAACTAACAATAACCAAATTAAAAACTAGACAGTCTGGCATTGATTTTGTTATAATGTTCGAGTCATTCAGCTAGCATAAAAACATGTCAAAAGCCATGGCAAAATATGTATAATTGCAGGAAATTAGCTTTAAAAATGCATTTTTGGTCGCAGTACCATGGCAAAATGTGTAGAATTGCAGGAACTTTGCTTTAAATCTACATTTWAAAAAACAGCCCCATGGCAAAATGTGTAGAATTGCAGGAACTTTGCTTTAAAACTACATTTAAAAAAACAGCCCCATGGCAAAATGTATAGAATTGCAGGAAACTATCCTTAAAACTGTAAAATGTTGTGTCTGTCCCATGGCAAAATGTGCAGATTTACCAGAAATTGGCTTTAAACCAGAAAAAGGTCCCGTGTGGCTCAGTTGGTAGAGCATCGTGCTTGCAACACCAGGGTTGTGGGATCGATTCCCATTGGGGACCAGTACGGAAATGTATACACTCACTACTGTAAGTCGCTCTGGATAAGAACGTCTACGAACAAAATTCTAAAAAATAAGCAAATGTGAAGATTTTTTTTTTTGTATTCCCGGCAAACTGCACAAACCTGGCCACGCTTAACGTATCAAACTTTTGCCATAGCCACGCCATTGTTATGAACGTTCTAAAGAATACAAAAAAAATACTATTTGCCAGTCCCACTCGGCATATGTCACAACTTTCCTTCCCTGGCAATAGATAACAGTAGAACTCCAGCCAACATGTTTAAAATGAATCATTCCCCTCTTTTGCATAGCTTTGTTTTGCCAGGATTTAATTTGAAGCAAAGCTTGACATTAGCAATATTCTCCTTGAGCAGGGCTCTTCCAACATTACATTTTGAATGCACCATTCACTGACTTCGAGGAAAAGCTCCCTGCATATTCTTTCCCCCCTTTTTGCCTGCTTGCTTCCATCTCTCCCAATAGAAAATCCTCTGACTTATTTATTTATTTGACCCTTAAAATCCCATTACTATGTTATTACACTCAGCAGCAGCATGGAGAGGACAATCCTGCTCTATAATGTGTATTGATCTTTGTTTACACCTTCAGTAATAAAGCCTGCTTGGCACTTCTGTATAGTTCACATCCATACTTCAACATCGAGCTCACAAGAAAACATCATTAAGGATATCTTAGACGCAAAAGCAGATGCAAATAACATTTGACGGGCAAACTTCTCGTTTCCCGGAACTAGACGAAGACCAAAGGAGTTATTCACTGTAACTTTATTTGAGTAACAAAGAAGCGGTCATATCAAATGTCTTGCAAGAAGATTGGGCGCAAACAAACTTGGTGTGTTATGCCAAGTATGGCCTTGAATACCAAATGACAGTGTCATGGCGTCCTCTAATTAATTTCTCATTGGACGGGAGCTACCAAAGGTTCTATTTATTGTGGCCCACTTCATTACTGTCATGTGGCCAATGTGGTTCCCATGGCACACCAATTACCCCGTGTCTTTGAATTTCAATTATCATTCACATCTTGCCTCACACTATAAGGACATTACCGTCTTACACAAATGTCATTTTTCTCATCTCGGGGCTCGAYACCTACCCTGCCTCTGCATTTATGAAATCATATGACGACAAGAAAAAAAAATCAGGCTGGCCGTCTCAAGCTGTGGCATGGGGTTAAAAGCACTCGGGCTTTGTTTACAATGGTAATGGAGGCGCATTAAAAATCTAATCATGGAGGCAATCTTCAATCGAATTAACCCTCTACTGCATGCATTATAATAGAACCATGCAAAAAAGTTTTCCTCATTTAAAATGCCCCAAATTACATTTTTGGAGAAAAAAAATGCACGTGTAATTTTGGGATTTTTGCCGTATGGCAATATCCAACTACTAAAAACATAAGAAATGTGTTTTTCTTATGGAAATGTGCTGTTTGAGTTATAATTGTATTGTTTTTTACTCTGGATATTTTTTTCTTTTTCATAAATAATATGATCGTTATTATAATGTTATGATTATTAAACATAATTGTTTAATCCATGCAAACATAACAAATATTGTTATGATTATGATTTCACTGTAATTTGCCTATGACCAGGCCCCTCCCACTTGAAATGCAGTTCCACTATCATCTGCTTATGCCCCCCCCCCCCCCACACACCACACAACAGACACACACACCCTGCGCAAGCTGTTACTTAACGGTAGTCTTCCTTCAGCGCGTAAACCCTAGTCTATTGACGCACCGGTGTGTCAGTCTTAGAAAAGAAAGGTAGAAACCTTTCTAGAGGTCTACAACTATGATTTTTCTACGCCGATACCGATTATTGGAGGACCGAAAAAAGCCGATACCGATTAATTGGCCGATTAAAAAAATATATATTTGTAATAATGACAATTACAACAATACTGAATGAACACATATTTTAACTTAATATAATACATCAATAAAATCAATTTAGCCCAAATAAATAATGAAACATGTTCAATTTGGTTTAAATAATGCAAAAACAAAGTGTTGGAGAAGAAAGTAAAAATGCAATATGTGCCATGTAAAAAAGATACCGTTTAAGTTCCTTGCTCAGAAACATGAGAACATATGAAAGCTGGTGATTCCTTTTAACATGAGACTTCAGTATTCCAAGGTAAGAGGTTTTAGGTTGTAGTTAATATAGTATTTATAGGACTATTTCTCTCTATACCATTTGTATTTCATATACCTTTGACTATTGGATGTTCATATAGGCACTTTGTATTGCCAGTGTAACAGTATAGCTTCCGTCCCTCTCATCGCTCCTACATGGGCTTCGAAAAGAGGAACACATCGACAACAGCCACCCTTGAAGCAGCGTTACCCATGCAGAGCAAGGGGAACAACTACTCCAAGTCTCAGAGCGAGTGACGTTTGAAATGCTATTAGCGCGCACCCCGCTAACTAGCTAACCATTTCACATCGGTTACACCAGCCTAATCTCGGGAGTTGATAGGCTTGAAGTCATAAACAGCGCAATGCTTGAAGCACAGTGAAGAGCTGCTGGCAAAACACACAAAAGTGCTGTTTGAATGAATGCTTACGAGCCTGCTACTGCCTACCATCGCTCAGTCAGACTGCTCTATCAAATATCAAATCATAGACTTAATTATAACATAATAACACAAAGAAATACGAGCCTTTGGTCATTAATATGGTCGAATCCGGAAACTATCATTTCGAAAACAAAACGTTTTTTATTATCGCATATACCCTGACTCTTCATGCAATGAACACAAGAGAAGTGACACAATTTCACCTGGTTAATATTGCCTGCTAACCTGGATTTCTTTTAGCTAAATATGCAGGTTTAAAAATATATACTTCTGTGTATTGATTTTAAGAAAGGCATTGATGTTTATGGTTAGGTACACGTTGGAGCAACGACAGTCCTTTTTCCGCGAATGCGCACCACATCGATTATATGCAACGCAGGACACACTAGATAAACTAGTAATATCATCAACCATGTGTAGTTAACTAGTGATTATAGTTATAGTTATTTTTATAAGATAAGTTTAATGCTAGCTAGCAACTTACCTTGGCTTCTTACTGCATTCGCGTAACAGGCAGGCTCCTCGTGGAGTGCAATGAGAGGCAGGTGGTTAGAGCGTTGGACTAGTTAACTGTAAGGTTGCAAGATTGAATCCCCGAGCTGACAAGGTAAAAATCTGTTGTTCTGCCCCTGAACAAGGCAGTCAACCCACCGTTCCTAGGCCATCATTGAAAATAAGAACATGTTCTTAACTGACTTGCCTAGTTAAATAAAGGTGTAAAAAATGTAATTAATAAATAAAAATCGGTGTCCAATAATACCGATTTCCGATTGTTATGAAAACTTGAAATCGGCCCTAATTAATCGGCCATTCCGATTAATCGGCCGACCTCTAAACCTTTCTACAGAGGATTCTACCCGGAACCAAAAAGGGTTCTCCTATGGGGACAACTGAAGAACCCTTGTGTAAGTAACATAATAAAAAAATCCCCATGAAATTCCGTAAATGTAATATTTAATATTTTTTCTACCTAAAGAGGTCCTAAAATTCCAAATCAAATAGAAAAATGATCCATGGTATGAGCTTAAAACAATTAATTATGTCAACTAAGAACCCCCCCTCCTCCCCTCAACGGCTTAGACTTTTAAGAATTCATTTGTCACCATGACCAACCACCTGAAAACGTCCACTGTTGTCCCAAATAGCTACTGTGCAAAATACATGAGTGTTTGAGCAAGATGTCAATCCAACAAACCAGTCTCCCAAATGCTTGTGTTATAAATCAAGCCGAGCATTTAATTAAAATAATGATGGACCCTTCACTCCGTAATCACAAAGAGCCAACTTAACTACTTGGCAGAGGAGCCAAAGCCGCTTCCTGATGATAGACAAAGTGCAAGCTAGCAAGCACCACTACACTCACATTTACCTTTCAATACCTCAGGTGCTAAACAATAGCGGTGGATGAGACGAGATGATCTCTTTGGTCATTACACCCGGCCAATCATGCACAGTCCATCAATGCATATAATTATTATCATTACCATCTTGCCACTATCAGTAGTTCAGTCTAATTCCCAGGATGCCCTGCACTTGACCCTCTGGTCTAGTCAATCACTGCTTTTCTTCTCTGTCAAACATTGCTTAGAACTACACAAAAGAGCCGATTCGATCAAAGGGCCCAATTCGAACAAAACCCATACGCAAGTTAACATTTCAAGCATTTAAAGAAACAAAATAACATTTTMGGGGTTGATTCTTTACCATGTTGCAAGAAGGGATTGTTTCTTATAAGTCGTAAAATGTGATTGTTTTATTAAATTACTTAATAGGTACCTATATAATACAATTGATTATCTATAGCACAATTCCAGATAGGTTCGAACTTTGTATAAATAAGTAGAGCTAGCTGGGGGAGGTAATCAAGGATAGGTTTTGGAAACACTGCTTTAGAGAGTAAATGCTTGCTGTTAGCCATGAACATGACGTATGGAACACATACAGTGGGAAAACAATTAGTTATGAAATAAGTTGTAAACCAAAGACAAGCAGGCCTAAACAGAATATTATAGTCAAACTTTTTTGTTAAATAAGATTTATCTCCGTTATATGATCTCAATAAGTATGACGCGCTCCAACAATATGGAGGAATCTGTCATGGTTAAACGGCCATCGAGGGCTTTGGGGATTAATGACGGGCAAATTGGAGTTATTCTCGGAAAGATTAAAATTTTTCAGAGATACAGAAAGATTACATTTCTTATCCACAGGAAATACTGTATCTTGTCAAATTAGAAATGTAGTCCATCATTTCAATGGGAACCTTCTGATACCCATCAGTTGAGTAGCCACCGACTGTCATGTATAGCTGCTAGGTGATGATGCTCTCATTACAAAAGGACCTATTCAATTCCCCATCACCTTTCAGCAAGATGACCCTCCTGGATATTAGCATGTATTATCAGGCTATTACAGTTATTGCCAGGCTCCCATTGTTAATCTCAGTCATAAACCGCGTTCCTCTTTAATGCCCGACCCCATCCAACATCAAAGAAAGAATTTAAAATGCAATATGTTTAGTATTTACAGCCAGATGTGAAGAGGCTAAGCAATGCAGGCCCTGTCTTTGTGATATGTACAGTATCATCCAAGGATTTTGGCAGTCTTTAATTGCGGGCCAGTCGCTAAATGTTTAATGTTATGGAGGTCCCAATGGACACCGGCATTTACCAGACATGGTTGCCTAGGTAGGAAACATCAAAGTTAGTGTCAATAATAAAGAACATTTGTGAAAATCCCATAAAAGAGACTTTACAAAGACATGAATGGCGAATAGGCTAGACTGCATTGTAGTGAGTATTGAGCAGCTACAGGCGCTCATGTGTGCACATCCACTCACACACACACAAATACACACAAACACATACTCAGAAACCGCCACAGTACTCTAAGCCTAATCAGATGCAATGAGGAAGTGTGGCAAAAGTGGGTTGAATTTCCCCCAATCAATTCTATACAGTTACTTTCTCTCTGGTCAATTATGTGCCCGTTTTGACATCAACCAATCACTCAGCTCCATAGAATCGTTGAGATATCCAAAGTACTCTCATATAATTCTATCTAGAAAAAAAGATTGTGTTATAGGTGGTTGCCCACCAGAAATCTTAAAGCTACATTCTGGGAGGGAAGCTTCGGGAAACTTTTAGGATTTTCAGTGGTCATTTCAATTCTTGATACCGATTAATTAAAATTAGAACTTGCTTTTTTCTAAAACAAGTGTGTAAACAATGTATAGCTGTTAAAACTATTTATTGGGTGTCATGGACTGTCAGTTCTTCCATCTAGACCACTGCCTATGAAATTGAGAGGGGTTACATTTCCCTAGCCACATCCCTCAGGTGTATAACAAAACAACTGGTGGGATGGCCGCTTTGTTGTTTTTAAATCTGAGAATGTGAACTCAGCAAAAAAAGAAACGTCCTCTCACTGTCAACTGCGTTTATTTTCAGCAAACTTAACATGTGTAAATATTTGTATGAACATAACAAGATTCAACGACTGAGACATAAACTGAACAAGTTCCACAGACATGTGAKTAACAGAAATGGAATAATGTGTCCCTGAACAAAGGGGGGGGGGTCAAAATCAAAAGTAACAGTCAGTATCTGGTGTGGCCACCAGCTGCATTAAGTACTGCAGTGCATCTCCTCCTCATGGACTGCACCAGATTTGCCAGTTCTTGTTGTGAGATGTTACCCCACTTTTCCACCAAGCACCTGCAAGTTCCCGGACATTTCTGGGAGGAATGGCCCTAGCCCTCACACTCCGATCCAAAAGGTCCCAGACGTGCTCAATGGGATTGAGATCCGGGCTCTTCGCTGGCCATGGCAGAACACTGACATTCCTGTCTTGCAGGAAATCARGCACAGAACGAGCAGTATGGCTGGTGGCATTGTCATGTTGGAGGGTCATGTCAGGATGAGCCTGCAGGAAGGGTACCACATGAGGGAGGAGGATGTCTTCCCTGTAACGCACAGCGTTGAGATTGCCTGCAATGACAATAAGCTCAGTCCGATGACGCTGTGACACATCGCCCCAGATCATGACGGACCCTCCACCTCCAAATCGATCCCTCTCCAGAGTACAGGCCTCGGTGTTACGCTCATTCCTTCGACGATAAACGCAAATCTGACTATCAACCCTGGTGAGACAAAACCGCGACTCGTCAGTGAAGAGCACTTTTTGCCAGTCCTGTCTGGTCCAGCGACGGTGGGTCTGTGCCCATAGGCGACGTTGTTGCCYGTGATGTCTGGTGAGGACCTGCCGTACTGGGAGGAATGGTCTTCGCCCTAGGAATGGCCCTAGGCCTACAAGCCCTCAGTCCAGCCTCTCTCAGCCTATTGCGGACAGTCTGAGCACTGATGGAGGGATTGTGCGTTCCTGGTGTAACTCGGGCAGTTGTTGTTGCCATCCTGTACCTGTCCCGCAGGTGTGATGTTTAGATGTACCGATCCTGTGTGGGCCACTTGGACCACGTTTGGGGCTAAAGACTAAACATATAGTGTATGTTACTGACACACATACAAACTGTAGTCCTGGTCAGGACATGATTAACCCTATGATGTCCATATTAGGATAGCTTCAATCTCAGCAGGACACTACTGTATACTTATAGTGTGAAACACTTGTATGAACCACATCCTCTCKAGCAGCAGTAGTGTACTTCTTGGTAAAAGTAGCAATTAGAGGTCAGTAAAGCTGCATAAGCAACTGGTCTGGATGTATTTGATCATAAGAAATCCACTAGTGTTGTTTGTTTGTMGGGAGGTTTAGCAATAAGGACCTTCATGAAAACATTATTACGATTTTTGCCTTTGTTTACTCTATAATAGAATGCTACAACATAGTACTTCATGCACACATCAATGTACTTCAATTCATTTTATAAACCAAAAAGTGAACATGACACCTTTCATGTCATTTAGCAACCAGAATATAATTCCTCTGGTACCATTACTCAGCATATTGAGATAGGTTTATTCAGAGGTTGTGTCCACACTTGACACTTGCGTTTGACTTCTGCTTTCAGAATACAAAGATAGCATTGAAAAGACAGGTCTAGACTCACAAAAGTGGCTTCGTGGTCTGATTGTGTTCAGATCGGGCTGACCACTTCAGGAGGTGGTCTGGGAAGCTTTGTTTGCGGATTTCTCCTCAGTCTGGACGCAATCAGGCTACTGAAAGCGCATTCAGTAGCTGACATCATCAGCACTCCTACCACAAGTCTCCAGGAAACGTGTGTTTTGGGACCGAGAGGCATCTTTCCATTATAACATTTGGAGGAAATACGTTCCTAGAGTGTGAGGAACATGCTTACTGGCCTCAAATATTTACAAAAACCATTATGCTAACCCGTTTGTAATCCCTTTAGCGTTGCTTGCTAGCTTCCTGGCTTGCTACAGAGGTTAGCTGGCTAGCTGGCAACAGTATTTAGCTGGTGTCATCAGTTGTTATTGTGTTATTATTGTTGTGCATCTATTCCACCATTTGTAGAATGCATACTGGAAATTGAATATAGCGTGGGTAAAGGGAATCCGGATGCACAACGTAGGTGTAGATAGATGCGTTCAGAATTCCATGATCAGAACTCTATGATCAAAATACTAAAGCTGCATGAACTGCAAAGTCTAGACACGGKCAGATTTGTCTTGTAGTGATACCTGCTTAGGGACCACTGAATTAGTCTAGGTCAGAGCCATATACAGAAATGGACTGGCCATAGGATAGTTCTGGCAAATCCCAGATGGGCTTCATCTTGAGCAGAGTGTGCCTGTCAAAATTGGGGCTTTTGCGCAAAATTGTCATTATTTGGCCAATTATGGAGGACTCTCAAGGGAAGAAAAGGGCATGGTGTCAGGGCCTCGAGGGAAAAAATGGGCTGGCAAGGCCGATTTCTGGTCCCAGTCCGTCCCTAGCCATATACAGTATATAGACACAGTTGAAGTCGGAAGTTTACATACACTTAGGTTGGAGTCATTAAAACTCGTTTTTCAAGCACTCCACAAATGTCTTGTTAACAAACTATAGTTTTGGAAAGTCGGTTAGGATATATACCTTGTGCATGACACAAATCATTTTTCCAACAATTGTTTACAGACAGATTGTTTCACTTATAATTCACTGTATCACAATTCCAGTGGGTCAGATGTCTACATACACTAAATTGACTGTGCCTTTAAACAGCTTGTAAAATTCCAGAAAATGATGTCATGGCTTTAGAAGCTTCTGATAGGCTAATTGACATAATTTCACTCCAATTGGAGGTATACCTGTGGATGTATTTCAAGAACTACCTTCAAACTCAGTGCCTCTTTGCTTGACATCATGGGAAAATCAAAAGAAATCAGCCAAGACCTCAGAAAAAAATGTATAGACTTTCACAAGTCTGGTTCATCCTGGGAGCAATTTCCAAACAGCTAAAAGTACCACGTTCATCTGTAAAACAATAGTACCAAAGTATAAACACCATGGGACCACGCAGACGTCATACCGCTCAGGAAGGAGACGCGTTCCGTCTCCTAGAGATGAACCTACTTTGGTGCGAAAAGTGCAAATCAATCCCAGAACAACTGCAAAGACCTTGTGAAAATGCTGGAGGAAACAGTACAAAAGTATCTATATCCACAGTAAAACGAGTCCTATATCGACATAACCTGACAGGCCACTCAGCAAGGAAGAAGCCACTGCTCCAAAACCGCCATAAAAAGCCAGACTACGGTTTGCAACTGCACATGGGGACTCTGGTCTGGTGAAACAAAAATAGAACTGTTTGGCCATAATGACCATCGTTATGTTTGAAGGAAAAAGGGAGGCTTGCAAGCCGAAAACACCATCCCAACCCTGAAGCACAGGGTGGCAGCATATGTTTGTGGGGTGCTTTGCTGCAGGAGGTACTGGTGCGCTTCACAAAAATAGATGGCATCTTGAGGGAGGAAAATTGATGTGGCTATATTGAAGCAACATCTCAAAGACATCAGTCAGGAATTAAAGCTTGGTCGCAAATGGGTCTTCCAAATGGACAATGACCCCAAGCATACTTCCAAAGTGTGCAAAATGGCTTAAGGACAACAAAGTCAAGGTATTGGAGTGGCCATCACAAAGCCCTGACCTCAATCCTATAGAACATTTGTGGGCAGAACTGAAAAAGTGTGTGCAAGCAAGGAGGCCTTCAAACCTGACTCAGTTACACCAGCTCTGTCAGGAGGAATGGGACAAAATTCACCCCAACTTATTGTGGGAAGCTTGTGGAAGGCTACCCGAAAGGTTTGACCCAGGTTAAAACAATTTAAAGGCAATGCTACCAAATACTAATTGAGTGTATGTAAACTTCTGACCCACTGGGGATGTGATGAAAGAAATAAAAGCTGAAACAAGTCATTCTCTCTACTATTATTCTGACATTTCACATTCTTAAAATAAAGTGGTGACCCTAACTGACCTAAGACAGGGAATTTTTACTKGTACTAAATGTCAGGAACTGTGAAAAACTGAGTTTAAATGTATTTGGCTAAGGTGTATTTAAACTTAAGACTTCAACTGTATATCTTTATAAATATCATTATAAGCTTAACACATCAGTTGAGCCTCTGACACATTAATGCCACTTGTTACATATAAATTATTAGCAAAATCTATCAATTAAGCAGCTAGTCAGTCACTCAATCATGACTTCAAGTGTCTCATTGGGGTCATTTACACTATATATCACTATATATACAAAAGTATGTGGACACCGCTTCAAATTGGTGGATTCAGCTATTTCAGCTACACCCGTTTCTGACAGGGGTATAAAATCGAGCACACCGCCATGCAATCTCCATAGACAAACATTGGCAGTAGAATGGCCTTACTGAAGAGCTCAGTGACTTTCAACGTGGCACTGTCATAGAAGACTCTTTCCAACAAGGAAAACGCTAAATGCCCCAATGGATAGTGCCAACTGTAAAGATTGGTGGAGGAGGAATAATGGTCTGGGGCTGTTTTTCACAGTTCGGGCTAGGCCCATTAGTTCCAGTGAAGGGAAATCTTAACGCTACAGTATACAATGATATTATAGACGATTCTGTGCTCTCAACTTTGTGGCAACAGATTGGGGAAGGCCCTTTCCACTTTCAGTATGATTTTTWATTTTATTTTTTATTTAACCTTTATTTAACCTAGGCAAGTCAGTGCCCCCATGCACAAAGCGAGGTCCATACAGAAATGGTTTGTCGAGATCAGAGTTGAAGAACTTGACTGGCCTGCACAGAGCCCTGACCTCAACCCCATCGAACAACTTTGGGATGAATTGGAACGCCGACTGCGAGCCAGACCTAATCGCCCAACATCAGTGCCCGACCTCACTAATGCTCTTGTGGCTGAACGGAAGCAAGTCCCTGCAGCAATGTTCCAACATCTAGTGGAAAGCCTTCCCATAAGAGTGGAGGGACCAACTCCATATTAATGCCCATGATTTTGGAATGAGATGTAGAACAGGTGTCCACATTCTTTTGGTCATGTAGTGTATCTCATTCAACTTCGTAAAACACAATCCAAACTTCGAACATTCATCAACATATTCATAATCCAATATAAACTGTGCTTTCAACGGAATCTCCAGCATCATCAAATTAGCTTATTCAAATCTCTCAGGGGCTCTGCAAAATGTGCCAATGCATTGATTGTCTCTGTGCACACATCTTCTGCCACTACATTCATCACTTAGGAACACACTTGTAGAGAGGTCTACCAACCCAAGCTAAAATTCCATCAGGTCAAAGTAGACAAAACTGCAATGAGAGGAGTCCAAGTTTAATTATGTGTATCTGTCTTTAAGCCATATTTAAGACTCTCTGACAACCTTGGCTTTTCTTTCACAAAGACCCCAGTAATGGGAGTAGTGTTCAGGCACTCGTTTGAAAGAGGAATGATTTTATCAATGGTTTAATTAATCATTAAAACCTCCCTCCTCACTGCATGTCGCCTCATCTCTCCATTTCTCTCGCCTCTCCTCCACCCCCTCCTCCTCCTACTATTCCCCTCAATGCATTATTCTGCACACACACACACGCTCTCTCTCAAGAAATTGCAATATTCTGGGTAGCCCAGTTCCTTCTTTAGTTCCTTCTCTGACTTAACTTGCTCCTTTCCAGCAAGCAGGAGACAAGACCTGCCCCAAATCCCAGTGAACAATTCCAAGGCATTTTTAGCCAGTGAATTTCACCACCAAAGACATATCTCTTTCAGTTTAACACAGAGAATAGTTCAACAGATAAAGCATTATTTTGCCTTCAGTCTACTGCCTCAGAACATCATGCTCCGCACACATGCCTCTCCCGCCAGAACCCAGGCTGCCTAACCTATTTCGCAGGACCGGCCGGAGCTAAAGATTAGTATCTTCTATGATTAGCCATTGTGCATTCAACCTCCCCCTTTCTTTCAGAATTATTGAAGGTGAAGTAAGAATAATAGACCATTCATATTTTCGATTTACCTGGTGTTGAGGCTCAAAGCTGGACAAAGAAGCAGGAGGCATATAGCTCGGATTAATTTCATAGCTTTGTCTTGCACTCGCACTCCGATTCGCTCTCTCCCTCTCGATTGCTTTCTTTTTCCCTTTCTCTCTCTCTCGCTTGCTCACTCACTGGCTCGATCGCTTGCCTGCGCGCACTCACTTAGGCACGCACGCACACACACACACACACACACACAAACACACACACAGAGAGAAGCAGACAGATGCAACCCAGTGACTCTAACAGAGCAAGGGAGGATCTCTGGCTTTAAATAACACAGTGACACAGACAGACTTATTAATGAGGAAATGAATGGGGGTGGGGGGGGGGGGGGGGGGTAAGACTGGCAGAATCAGACTGGAGAGATGAGAGCAGCTCCCACTGAGCATAGCAGGGGCGTAGGCARGGGTGGGCCTCGGTGGACGCTGGCACACCCACTAGGGAGCCAGTCCCTACCAGGGCCACCCAATTAGATTTAGCAAAAACAAAACAAAAATACATTATTTTTTACAAAAATACTCCTCAGTATTTCTGGCTACACAGACTTCAGTTCAATGTCTATTTTTGATTTACATTTGGCTGAGTTCACTATAGGGGAATTCAACATGAAATCAACAAAGAAATATTACTATGACTTTGGATTTAGTTTAAAAGTTGGTAGGAAAAAAATCCCTTATGAATTCCCTTATGTTGAGGACTTTTTGCAAATCCAAACGTCATCACATTTTTTGTTGTTGTTGAAATTACGTGGAAACAATATTGAGTCAACCAGTTTTTGCCCAGTGGGCTGCCACTGGTGGTGAGAGCTGAGAGGCATTCTTCCTCATTGTGGCTTGAAGAATCCCTGGCAATGCAGCTCCTTCGCCTTTCACTCAGCACCTATTATTGCCTGCACTCTAAGGGACTACAGGAGCAGTTATGCGAGGATGGGAGCAACAGGGTCACCAGCATAACAAACACAGGGTTCACCAGCAGCCTCTGTGATTCATCCATAATGGAATGTATTCGTATTAATCAGCATGCTGAATATTACACCTGTAAATGCTACAAACAAATGGTCTTGAGTTTAAGGGGCTTTTTGATAGAAAGGGGGGATGGAAWMATCAAGTGATAAATGTATCATTCCTTCAACCCTGTTTCACACCTTTCTTCAGATTGTTTGGGCTGTCTGTTTGACCTCATCAAAGATTTAGTGAGATGGGTGCTCTTCAACATGATGTAGAGGATTTTGTGCATGTTTTAAATTAGGCATAGAGCGGTGTGAAATACGGGCAGAATATTCAACACGACAACACAAAAAGGTGGAGGTCATACGCCATAGGCATGATAAATGATTTCCATTAAGGATTTAAAAGAGTTTGGAGTCCATTGTGCACGGGGTAGTAACCTACACCTCGTTCTSTAGGACTTCCGCCCATTTATTGGGGTCTAATTAGTCCAAACCCCATGCATGGAAACACAGTGACCAGTTCTCAATGAGAGCTTTGGACCTCGGCATGCTTTGGTGACCGGAGAGTGACCTAAAAGAGGCACCATAATCCGTCTCAATTATGTAGCTTATCAGCCAGAAAGCGGACGTCCCAATGGTAGTGAGAGTGAACCTGTTTCGGGCATTATTATGGGAAAATTAATGCAATGCCGAAGAGTTAATTGTATGTTATTTATAATTACTTCATTACTATCATTGTAAATGTCACACCCTGATCTGTTTCGCCTATCTTTGTGCTTGTCTCCACCCCCCACCAGGTGTCTCTCATCTCCCCTCATTATCCCCTGTGTATTTATACACGTGTTCTCTGTTTGTCTGTTGCCAATTCGTTTTGTTAGTCAAGCCTACCAGCGTTTTTCCCCTTGCTCCTGTCTTTTCTATAGTTCCCGTTTTCTAGTTTTCCCGGTTTTGACCATTCTGCCTGCCCTGACCCATGCTTGTGTTTCTAGCTCCAACAGTAAAGTAATATCTAACAAGTAATATCGAACAATACACACAATCTAAAGTAAATGTCAGGTGTTAGTTGTGCAGAGGTGAGAACGGAGTCAGGCGCAGGACACAGAACTGASTAAAATAACYAACTTTACTCGGGAAAAATAATCAGGAAATAAATCCACGCAGGGATCACAAACCCTAACACAAAAGACTAACACAAACCAAGAACAATCAAGCACACAACATAATGAGAACCAGAGGGTTAAATAGGGAAAATAATAATAATGTAATGGGAACCAGGTGTACAATAAAGACATAACAAATGGAGAAAAAAACATGGATCGGTGGCAGCTYGAAAGCCGATGACGACGAGCGCCGAACGTCGCCCGAACAAGGAGAGGCACCAACTTCGGCGGAAGTCGTGACAGTAAAGGAATGGAATTAAGAATATATAAATATTTGGATGAGCAATGTCAGAGCGGCATAGACTAAGATGCAGTAGAATAGGATAGAATACTGTATATACTGTACATATGAGATGAGTAATGCAAAATATGTAAACATTATTAAAGTGACTAGTGTTCCATTATCAAAGTGGCCAGTGATTTCAAGTCTATGTATATAGGGAAGCAGCCTCTAATGTGCTAGGAATTGCTATTTAACAGTCTGATGGCCTTYAGATAGAAGCTGTTTTTCAGTCTCTAGCAGAGACTCCCAGCTTTGATGCATCTGTACTGACCTTGCCTTCTGAATGATAGCGGGGTGAACAGGCAGTGGCTCGGGTGGTTGTTGTCATTGKTGATCTTTTTGGCCTTCCTGTAAGATCGGGTGCTGTAGGTGTCCTGGAGGGCAGGTAGTTTGCCCCCGGTGATGCGTCGGGCAGACTGCACCACCCTCTGGAGAGCCCTGCGGTTGCAGACGGTGCAGTTGCCTTACCAGACGATGATACAGCCCYACAGGATGCTCTCAATTGTGCATCTGTGAAAGTTTGTCAGGGTTTTAGGTGCCGAGCCAAATAGAGTTAAAGTGACTATGCATAGATAATAAACACAGTAGCAGCATCGTAAAAGGGGGGAGGGGGGCAATGCAAATAGTCTGGGTAGCCATTTGATTAACTGTTCAGGAGTCTTATGGCTTGGGGGTAGAAGCTGTTAAGAAGTATTTTGGACCTAGACATGGCACTCCGAAACTGCTTTCCGTGCGGTTGCAGAGAGAACAGTCTATGACTATGGTGGCTGMAGTCTTTGACAAATTCTAGGGCCTTCCTCTGACAATGCCTGGTATAGAGGTCCTGGATGGCAGGAAGCTTGGCCCCAGTGATGTACTGGACCGTACGCACTACCCTCTGTAGTGCCTTGCGGTTGGAYGCCGAGCAGTTGCAATACCAGGCAGTGATGCAACCAATCAGGATGCACTCGATGGTGCAGCTGTAGAACTTTTTGAGGATGTGAGGACCCATGCCAAATCCTTTCAGTCTCCTGAGGGGAATAGGCTTTGTCATGCCCTTTTCACAACTGTCTTGGTGTGTTTGGACCATGATAGTTTGTTGGTGATGTGGACCCCAAGGAACTTGAAGCTCTCAACCTGCTCCACTACAACCCCGTCGATGAGAATCTCTTTCCTCTTTTTCCTGTAGTCCACAATCATCTCCTTTGTCTTGATCACGTTGAGGGAGAGGTTGTTGTCCTGGCACCACACGACCAGGTCTCTGACCTTCTCTCTATAGGCTGTCTCATCGTTGACGGTGATCAGGCCTACCAATGTTGTGTCATCGGCAAATTTAATGACGGTGTTGGAATTTTGCCAGGCCATGCAGTCATGAGTGAACAGGGAGTACAGGAGGGGACTGAGCACGCACCCCTGAGGGGCCCCCGTGTTGAGGATCAGCATGGCAGATGTGTTGTTACCTACCCTGGGGGCGGCCCGTCAGGAAGTCCAGGATCCAGTTGCAGAGTGAGTTTAGTGTTTAGTCCCAGCTTAGCGATGAGCGTTGAGGGCACTATGGTGTTGAACTCTGAGCTGTAGTCAATGAATAGCATTCTCACATAGGTGTTCCTTTTGTCCAGGTGGGAAAGGGCAGTGTGGAGTGCAATAGAGATTGCATCATCTGTGGATCTGTTGGGGTGGTATGCAAATTAGAGTGGGTCTAGGGTTTCTGGGATAACGGTGTTGATGTGAGCCATAACCAGCCTTTCAAAGCACTTCATGGCTACAGACGTGAGCCCTACGGGTCGGCAGTCATTTAGGCAGGTTACCTTAGTGTTCTTGGGCACAGAGACTATGGRGGTCTGCTTGAAACATGTTGGTATTACAGACTCAGTCAGGGACAGGTTGAAAATGTCGGTGAAGAAACTTGCCAGTTGATCAGCGCAAGTTCGGAGTACACATCAGTGATGTGTACGCTGAGGAATGTGAAGCTTTKCACCTTCTCCARTGCGGTCCCGTCGATATGGATAGGGAGGTGCTCCCTCTGCTGTTTCCTGAAGTCCACMATCAGCTCATTTGTTTTGTTGARGTTGGGTGAGAGGTTACGCATCCTTGTGGGGCCCCAGTGTTGTGGATAAGCGAAGTGGAGGTGTTGTTTCCTACCTTCACCACCTAGGGGCAGCCCGTCAGGAAGTCCAGGACCCAGTTGCACAGGGCGGGGTTCAGACCCAGGGCTTCGAGCTTAATGATGAGCTTGGAGGGTACTCTGGTGTTGAATGCTGAGCTARAGTAATTTAATTACAAAGACCATTTAATTACACGTAGGTCAAATCAATATACACTGTGACTATTTTATTTTACAAGAGCAACATAGGTTTCCAATGACCACACAGTTTTATATTCATATCAACCTCTAGTTGAGTTTCTGTATTACATTTTTCAGATATCTTGAAATGTCTCAGAGCTCTGAATACTACACAGTAAAAAATGATTGTTCCAGATAGGGGTTACTTGGCTTGTAACCATAGCTATATGCAGTGGGGAGAACAAGTATTTGATACACTGCCGATTTTGCAGGTTTTCCTACTTACAAAGCATGTAGAGGTCTGTAATTTTTTTATCATAGGTACACTTCAACTGTGAGAGACGGAATCTAAAACAAAAATCTAGAAAATCACAGTGTATGATTTTTAAGTAATTAATTTGCATTTTATTGCATGACATAAGTATTTGATCACCTACCAACCAGTAAGAATTCCGGCTCTCACAGACCTGTTAGTTTTTCTTTAAGAAGCCCTCCTGTTCTCCACTCATTACCTATATTAACTGCACCTGTTTGAACTCGTTACCTGTATAAAAGACACCTGTCCACACACTCAATCAAACAGACTACAACCTCTCCACAATGGCCAAGACCAGAGAGCTGTGTAAGGACCAAAAAAAAGAYTTCCACTATGGTTACAACAACACTTTTTATGGTTATTTAAAGAACCTTTATGGGGAATGGTTAAATAAAGAACCTTTCTCAATTAAAATAACCATTCAGAGGTTTTTATTCTGGTCAGCCATATTATATTGTTAAAATGCCATAGGTGTTATTATTGTGTTGATTGACAAGTTGAATCAAGTTACCTACCTCTGGAACAATTAAGTGAGCTAACGCTGGAACAGCTGGCGGTTCCTGAGGAGAGAATTGAGAAGCACTGACTGATTTAGTCAAGTGTTCTCAATTGACCCAAGGCCATGTGAGTCTTTAACAAGACACCCTCACTGTCCGTAGCCATATATAACATGTAATGGAACAACACAACACATTAGATCAAATAGAATGACACACCACTCATGGTTTCTGTGCTCAAACCACGCTCCAAAATATTCWAATGAACCCACTCCCCTACATTGAAATGATCACGAAAAAAGCAAATAAACCTTTTGTGAACTGTAAAGAACCATTGAAGAGCTCAAAGGGTCTTTGAGTCATTATGGTTCCTTCCACATAGAACCATCACCCTTGAAAGAAGAACCCTTGAGGAGCCRTCATTTTTGGTGTGTAGTTTATCTCCTCACACCCTCTCACATTACTGTGTGTCAGTGAGTCAATGTCATAGCCTCTAAGTGGCTGGGGAAACAGACATCTTACACATATTTTTTTAAGAAGAATCCTAGAGTGTCAGCTAAAGATTTACAGAAATCTCTGGAACATGATAACATCTCTGTTGACGAGTCTACAATATGTAAAACACAAAACAAGAATGGTGTTCATGGGAGGACACAACGGAAGAGGCCACTGCTGTCCAAAAAAACATTGCTGCACGTCTGAAGTTCGCAGAAGTGCACCTGGATGTTCCACAGCGCTTCTGGCAAAATATTCTGTGGACAGATTAAACTAAAGTTGAWTTGTTTGGAAGGAACACACAACACTATGTGTGGAGAAGTGAAGGCACAGCACACCAACATCAAAACRACATCCCAAATGTAAAGTATGGTGGAGGGAGCATCATGGTTTGGGGCTGCTTTGCTMCCTCACGGCCTGGACAGCTTGCTATCATCGACGGAAAAATTAYTCGAGAATGTAAAGCTATCTGTCCGTCAATTGAAGCTCAACAGAAGTTGGATGATGCAACAGGACAACGACCCAAAACACAGAAGTAAATCAACAACAGAATGGCTTCAATAGAAGAAAATACGCCTTCTGGAGTGGCCCAGTCAGAGTCCTGACCTCAACCCGATTTAAAATGCTGTGGCATGACCTTGAGAGTGGTTCACACCAGACATCCTAAGAATATTGCTGAACTGAAACAGTTTTGTAAAGATGAACGGTCCAAAATTCCTCCTGACCGTTGTGCAGGTCTGATCTGCAACTACAGAAAACGTTTGGTTGAGTTTATTGCTGCCAAAGGAGTTATTAAATCTAAGGGCTGACATTATTTTTCCACCCTACACTGTGAATGTTTACACGGTGTGTTCAATAAGGACATGAAAACTTATATTTTTTTGTGTGTTATTAGTTTAAACAGACTGTATTTGTCTATTGTTGTGACTTATATGAAGATCAGATCAAATATTATGACCAATTTATGCAGAATTCCAAAGTTTTCACATACTTTCTCTTGCCACTGTAACTATAGAGAACATACAAAAATGATAATAAAGGTAAAGGTAATAAGGTAAAGGTAATAAAGGTAATAAAAAATTTAAGTTTACACACTCTCAGGAATTTCATACATGATGGATCATTAGCTTTTACACTAACTTTCACATATCTAGATGGCTGGGTGGGGTGGGTGTGGAGCCAGAGACAGCAGTGGGGTCAAACTGTAGACCTCAGTTCCTACATTTGAACATAAAAATAGATTTTATCAAACAAAACTATGCTACATTTTATCTCTGGGACCCTCACGATGACAAATCAGAGCAAGATTACTGAATGTAAGTACATTATTTACCTTCAGAGGTGAATGTATCAAACCAGTTGCCGTGATACATATTTTTTTTGAGCACTCTCCTCAAACAATAGCATGGTATTTTTTCACTGTAATAGCTACTGTTAATTGGACACGGCAGTTAGATTAATAAGAATTTAAGCTTTCTGCCCATGTAAGACATGTCTATGTCCCGGAAAGTTGGCTGGAGTATACAACATAATTCTAGTCAAATTAGCGCACGTTAGCAACAACTGTCCCGGTTTAGGGACACCCATCCCATAGAGGTTAATTAACCTCGTTGAGCATTCTGCACTGTGCTCTTGCAGTCATCTTTGCAGGACGGCCACTCCATGGACTAATGAACATCAAGGCTTTTCTTAATCTTAGGTCTTCTGAGATCTCTTTTGTTCGAGGCATGGTTCACATCAGGCAATGCTTCCTGTTAATTAATAGCAAACTCAAATTTTGAGTTTGTTTTTTATAGGGCAGTTTAAACCAACATCTCCAATCTCGTCTCATTGATTGGACTCCAAGTTAGCTGACTCCTGACTCCAATTAGCTTTTAGAAAAGTCATTAGCCTAGGGGTTCACATACTTTTTCCAACCTACAATGTGAATGTTTAAATGATGCATTCAATATAGACAAGAAAATACAATAATTCGTGTGRTATTAGTTTAAGCACACTGTGTTTGTCTATTGTTGTGACTTAGATGAAGATCATATCAAATTGTATGACTAATTTATGCAGAAATCCAGGTKATTTCAAAGGGTTCACATACTTTTTCTTGCCACTGTATGTACTTGAAAATGTATCAATTGAACAAGTCGGCACATTTGGGCAAACTCCTGACAGACTTGATACAAAATATTGTGCAGTAATGTAATTCTTCACTGGATCAGTCTGAAACTTTGCACACACACTGCTGCCATCGGGTGGCCAAAATCAAAATAACTCCTAGACTCCTATCTTAAAGTATAGCCTTTCTCTTGCATTTCAAAGATGATGTTCATTCTTTTATCAGATTTAATGTGTTATATTCTCCGACATTAATTTCACATTTCCACAACCTTCAAAGMGTTTCCTTTCAAATGGTATAAAGAATATGCATATCCTTGCTTCAGGTCCTGAGCTACAGGCAGTTAGATTTGGGTATGTCATTTTAATCAAAAATTGGGGGAAAAAAGGGTATGACCCTTAAGAGGTTTTTAACATAGAGTTATAAAGTAAAAAAYTATGAGCCCTTTCTTTTTTGTTGCCATTTCTTCATAACCGTTTAGTATCTGCTCGGATACATTAGGACAGAATCTGAGTCAGTCAGGGTGCAACAGCATCAAAACAATGCTGATAGATGCACAATAATMTTAGCTTCACTCAAAATGTGTTTTTAGCTTTCAGATGTTGCTAGTTGTTTGTTTGAACCAGGAAATGTAAGCAACCCCAAAACTCATTCAGCTTGAGATCCACTCGAAATTCATCACCGAACCATGTGGGGGAAAACATGGTAAACATTGTCGGAATGATGGACCCGGTGTGATCAAAGCACCATAGTTCCCTCTGAGGATTCTACATCTGCAACCTCCTCTTCAGCAGCAGCAGAAGGAGCTACAGCCTCTACTGTAACTGCTTCTATAGCTCTCACTGACCCTACAGCATTGTCCCTCACTATCCTAACCCCTACCGCTCCTGCCCCACAATCCCTCCAGCCTTCAGTACCACTACAACCATAAATGTATACAACTCCCACTGCTGCTGCCATTATACCCCTACAGCACTAATGATGACACACACACACACACACACACACACAGCAGGGCGTCCTGAAGAGCAGCCTATAGTCCCTCGGGTGCTAAGTGGGTAGATGTGATAGAAATTTTCAAAAGTGAGTCCCAGAGGATTTAGAATGGAGGACCAAACAACATGTAACTTCTTCAATTCAACACAACTCCCCCCCCTCCCCCTAATAAATATTTATTCTTTAAAGGGAAAAGAGTTGGAGACTAAAATAATTAAACTGAAATCTGAAGTGTCGGGAACATTCTCTCATTTGAATGAAAGTATAAATCATGAATGTGTGAATAAACTAATAATCATGGTTTTGTAACAAGTAGGTGCCAGTACATTGTGTGCTATGTTTCCAGTATCTTGACAACCAAAAATGCAACTTATATACTGTATTGCATGTTTAATTAAATTGAGCCTGTTCTCTGATTACCAAAGTGTAAACATAGCAGGCACTTCAGTCCTCACTTTAATCAGTTTTATTCTGACCTTTTTTGTAAGAAATGGACAGAATCACCAGACTGCACAGTAAAAGCCCACTATAAACTGGAAGTTGGCAAGAGTGTTGAGGCCCAAGGCAGTTTTCAATCCTGGCAATATGAAAGCATATGGTTGAGCAAGGCGCACACTGCAAACGCTGTAAGTGTCTTCCCTACAGAGCCATCATAGTGTAGGCTGATAGAATACAGTGTGGGAGAACTTGATGAGAGACCTCAAAACACTGGCAATGGACTGCCTCARAGAGCCACAGTGCAGATGGTTAGCACTATGCCTTACACCAGTGATAGAACCTACTGGGAAGGTACAATTGTCATGTTAATGGATGGGTGTCTTGACTATAATGTTGGGATATAGTGAGTACATGGCAAACATCAACASAAAATAATCAAGCAATACAAAATTGTTTTGGTCCAAGTCCAAGTTATAATGCCTGTATCCTCTAATAAACAGATACAGCAAGGAATCAATAGACACACTCCTAAAAATGCACAATCAAATCAGAAGACAAAAGTAAATAAAAAGGATTATCATATATTGCTTTTGTTCACAAAGACTCACAGAAAAATAAGACATAAGGAAGGACAGTATTTCTGTGACATGTATTTGAAGAAAACCTGATTTGTTACAAGATACATCAAATAAAAAATAAAAAATATCTTCAAAACACTCAAGATCTATATAGTGGAAGCCTGGAAACTAGAAATGTTTATAAAACATATGTAAAGGCATTTTCAAGAAGTTCAGAACCTAGCTGTAGATTTGCTTCTTTCATGGATGCCACTCTGGTACAGACTGTAACGGTTTTCTTCCAGGGGTGAAGGAGAGGACCAAAGTGCAGCGCGGCTAGTGTTAAACATGTTTAATAAAGAACAAGTGAAACACTACAAACAACAATACAAAATAACAAATGTGCAAAAACCGAGACAGACCTATCTGGTGCAGACAATCACAGAGACAGGAAACAAACACCCACAAAATCCCAACACAAAACAAGCCTCCTATATATGATTCTCAATCAGGGACAACGATTACCATCTGCCTCTGATTGAGAACCATATTAGGCTGGACATAGAAACAGACAAACTAGACACACAACATAGAATTCCCACCCAGCTCARGTCCTGACCAACACTAAACAAGCAAAACACATAATAACTCTGGTCAGGACGTTACACAGACATAGGATCTTAATTTGATCACCCTGTTGCAGGAGAACCTTCCTGCAATGCAGGTTTAGAATTTAGGTTTAAAAAGACTTCTGAAGTTTGTCATTTCCACTTTGAAATTTTAGAAACATTTATCAACCCCAACAAAAATGTCCATCAATTATAATCCACTTAAATATTCACATCTCCTGTTGCTGCAGGATGATGTTTGTGTCGCAAATAGGCTCAAATCAAAGATCCTACATCTGTGCCACGACCAGTAGACAAATCTTTGATCTGAATCGCCAACAAAATCCAAATAATCGGGTCAGGTAAGGAAAGGCAGCTTCGATCATCTTTTAATAATTGATTATGTGGGTTAGACTTCCTGTCTAGACCCCGAACAAGGGATCTATTGATTAGAAGCCATTGATAGAGACGTCTCCCCCCTGGGCACGTACGTGCCTTGCGTGCCCGGTCAGTAATTCACCCATGGTTACTACAAGGTTTAGATAGCTGACTAGCAGTTGCCTGACGACTCAACATGGACTCTTCCGCTGCTCTATCGGCCGCTACATACTTCATTGCGGAGAAAAAAACGAATGTTCGTCTGCGTGGAGTGGCAATTGGCCGGAGCAATAAGGCTGGGTAGCCAGGCAAGACTAGCGGCTAGACTAATTTATCTATAAAATCTTAGCTGACTTTGGCTAATTGAGTGACTGTCAGTGACTGACATAACAAGAGGGAAAACTGCGGATGCACTACCAAATGTTTATATTGCACGGTGTGTATTCCGCTATTCTAACCAAGAGCAAGTTGAGACCCCGACTGACATCCTGGTTGGTGCCCCATAGCGGCCTCTTATATCGCTTATGACTAGAAATGYCGCTGATCAGTTGTGTGTATCCAGCTATATGCCTTAACGCCAAATAAATGGAAGAAATCTGGAAAAGACATGATGATTATCTTTTCCATTCATTTTGGATTGTGGTATATAGTTATATATACACACCTGATGGTGTGGTGAAAGGATTAATCCTGACATTACTTTTGACATCTGAAACCCTCCAACAAACTTTGATTTTGGAGTGTAATGTCCATTTAATGGTCAACATTTTGTCAGTCTGTCAAATAATGTCTGTTAAGTCTGTATCAATTCAGTTTCATACCTACGTTACCTTTGTCCAAGTGTTCTTTACTTCAACCTGCCTGCTGTAAAGGAACCTTTGTTATTAGTTGGCCTATGCTGCCATCTAAGGATATATATTTTTTTACATATTTTTTTTTACCAAACTAGAATACAAATCCTAAAGACCGGAATTGAGGCATTACAACACACACGCTCGCACACACGCACGAACTCGCACACACGTCTGTTGAAAGTCTACTTGTCATCTGCTGCCATCAGGTGGATTTCCCCTCCCAGTACTATCCAATTTGAGGTACTAGTTGTGTCAAAAGGCACCCAATAAAAATAAACAGATCTGAGCGTCCAAACCGAGGTCTCATATGGATTTCCTGTTTATATGTTAGGGAAAAGATCAGATATGTATCAGATATTCCAAATAATTGGCAAAAAATCAGAATTCGGTTGACTGTGAATGCACCCAAATTGTACAAAAACAGCACCCTGATTAAAATGTAATATAGTGGTGCAGCGGTCTAAGGCACTGCATCACAGTATTGCGGCATCACTACTGCCTGGGGTTCAATCCCATAGGGACTTAACCCGGAAGCCAGTGTCGTCCATGATTCGGAGGACGCATGACTCGACCTTCTTCTCTCCCGAGTCCGTTGCAGTGATGAGACAAGATCGTAATCACCAAATTGGGATGAAAAAGGGGGTAAATAAATGGTTATGGTGAGGGTTAGGGTTTCAGTGAAACTCATGTTTAATGAGTGGAATTTCTTTGAATTGCACTGAATTCAACTCTACTTCCTGTCACTCAAATTCTCATTCTATATCCTACGGGGTGGGGCCAATTCAAATTTCAATTAATGAGTTGAATCGGAGTCAATTACAAAATGTTGAATTAAGCCTAAGGCTGGTTTATGTTACTGTAGGGTATCTTCTGCCGCTAGCACATGGAACAGCTTTATTCTTGGAAAAAGTGATATTTTGAAATAAAGCTAATATTTTCAATTCAAGATATTTGGCAAAGGTAAGTGTTTGGAAACCTCAGAATCTGCTTTTTTTGATACTACACTGACCAAAAATATAAACGCAGCATGTTGATCCCATGTTTCATGAGCTAAAATAAAAGAGGCTAGAAATGTTCCATACGCACAAAAAGCTTCTCTCAATTGTTGTGCACAAATTTGTTTACATCCCTGTTAGTGAGCATTTGTCCTTTGCCAAGATAATCCATCCACCTGACAGGTGTGGCATTTCATGAAGCTGATTAAACAGCATGGTCATTACACAATTGCACCTTGTGACAATAAAAAGCCACTCTAAAATGTGCAGTTTTGTCACAACACAATGCCACAGATATCTCAAGTTTAGAGGGAGTTTACAATTGGCATGCTGACTGCAGGAATGTCCACCAGAGCTGTTGACAGAAAATCTCATTTTAATTTCTCTACCTTAAGCCACCTCCAACGTCGTTTGAGACAATTTGGCAGTACGTCCAACCAGCCTCACAATCGAAGAAAACGTTTAACCACGCTAGCCCTGGACCTCCAAATCTGGCTTCTTCACCTGCGGAATCGTCTGAGACCAGCCACCAGGACAACTGATGACACAATGGGTTTGCACAACCAAAGAATTTCTGCAAAAACTGTCAGAAGCCATCTAAGGGAAGCTCATCTGCATGCTCATCGTCCTCACCAGGGTCTTGAGCTGATTGCAGTTTGGCGTCATAACCGACTTCAGTGGGCAAATGCTTACCTTCGATGACCACTGACACAATGAAGAAGTGTGCTCTTCACGAATGAATCTGTTTCAACTGTACCTGGAAGATAGCAAGCGTTTATGGCGTCGTGTTGGGGCGAGTGGTTTGCTGATGTCAACGTTGTGAACAGAGTACCCCATGGTGGCGGTGGGGTTATGGTATGGGCAGGCATAAGTTACGGACAGCAAACACTACTGCATTTTATTGATGGCAATTTGAATGCACAGAGATTGAGTGACGAGATCCTGAGGCCCATTGTCGTGCCATTCATCAGTCGCCACCACCTCATGTTTCAGCATGATAATGCACAGGCCCATGTCGCAAGGATCTGTACACAATTCCTGGAAGCTGAAAATGTCCCAGTTCTTCCATGGCCTCATACTCACCAGACAAGTCACCCATTGAGTATGTTTGGGATTCTCTGGATCGATGTGTACGTTCCAGTTCACGGCAATATCCAGCAACTTCACACAGACATTGAAGAAGAGTGGGACAACATTCCACAGGCCACAATCAACTGCCTGATCAACTCTATGCGAAGGAGATGTGTCATGCTGCATGAGGCAAATGGGGTCACACCAGATACGGACTGTTTTCTGATCCACACCCCTACCTCTTTTTTTAAAGGTATCTGTGACCAACAGATGCATATCTGTATTCCCAGCCGTGAAATCCATAGATTAGGGCCTAATTAATTCATTTAAATTGACTGATTTCCTTATATGAACTGTAACTCAGTAAAATCTGTGAAATTGTTGCATGTTGCATATTTTTGTTCAATAGCACCCATAAGCTTTGTTTAGTCATCTTCTCCCTGGTCTTCACAACTATCCATCTTTCCATGTGTATAAACATCAAATTACTATAGCCAATATACAATACATTCCTTGCACCCCCCGCACATCAAAGCAACTATAGAAGTCTTTTCTATTGCAGGTGCCCCTAATCGTAAAGGCTCGTATCAGGTTTCAGAAATAGGATCCTTTTAAAGGCCCTTTTTACTCAAAAGCCCTTAAACTGTGCTGAGTATATGGTTAACATGAATATTTGATGGGGCCACTTTAAGTTCCATGTTATCTTCTGTGTATATACAGTACCTCAGATAGTAGGTGTAGTTTGTGGCTTTCAAAGAATATACTTAAACATCTAAGCAGCTAATGCTTTCTACTGCCTTAAAGATCGATCTTGAGGAAAGATCAAATACACCTGCCTCTTCTACTTTCAAAAATATACTCTCTTAGCACATCTGCAGAATGTTCATTTTATTCACATGATACTGCAACAAATATTTACATTTTATTACTAGAAGTTTTTGATATTTACTTTGTATTTTGATGAGACATGAACAACAAACAGAATTGTAATACTCTTATTACGCTTGATTTTAATCTTATCCCCACAAATATTTATAGAATTACATTCTACAGTAGTTGCTAGGTCCATCTTCCGATCGAATGTGTCCAAGTCTCTTATCCAGGTATCCAGGTGTATCACTTTCCATAGAGCACTAACACAGCTATTCTAGAGAGGCACGCTGCCAAAACAACATGTTTCACTTTCCCCCTGTGAATACCCAAATCGCAGACGCTGTTCAGAGCCCCAACCCATCCGGCTCAGTCAGGCAGGAAGTCCCTGAATGAGCTGAAGCTGAAGCTGCGGCCAGGGGTGCCAGGAGGATTGGAGTTGATCCTGGGGATCTTCTCCATCAGCTTGGAGACTGCTCTCCTGCGAAATGAGGCGGGGGAAGTGTCAAGCTGCTGGATCACATCTCCATAAAGAACACTAAAGACGGCAGCTGTCTCTTCCCATCCGTCACGCACTGAAATCTCATGGAAGGGCAGTTTTAGGCCCTGTGACAGGCCTTCTCCATCCTCAGTGCTCACCATTCGGTCAAACTCAAGGTCCTTCTTGTTGGCCACAATAACTATGGGTGGAGGCTCAGGGCTGCACTTTCGGGCGCCTGAAGAGGAGTGGATGTGATTGACGAGGAAACAGAGYCGCATGACCTCGTCAAAGCTACACCTATCTGTTACAGAGTACACAATCACAAATCCATCTCCCCACTTGATCTTCTCTTCGATCAGCAGGGCATCTTCCTCCTTACAATAAATGTATATTTAGATATAGAACTGCAACAACAACACAAAAATCATATATCAATATAAAAAACTATACACTGAGTATAACAAACATTAGGAACACCTTCCTTAATATTGAGTTGCACCCCCCCAACTCCCTTTTGCCCTCAGAACAGCCTCAACTCGTCGGGGTATGGACTCTACAAGGTGTTAAAAGCGTTCCACAGGGATGCTTCCCACAGTTGTGTCAAGTTGGCTGGATGTCCTTTGGGTGGTGCACCATTCTCGATACACACAAAACTGTTGAGTATGAAAAACCCAGCAGTATTGATGTTCTTGACACAAACAGGCGCGCCTGGCACCTACTACCATACCTCGTTCAAAGGCACTTAAATCTTTTGTCTTGCCCATTCACCCTCTGAATGGCACACATACACAATCCATGTCTCAAGACTTTAAAATCATCTGGTCAGCCTATGTCATGGAAAGAGCAGGTGTTCTTAATGTTTTGTATACTCAGTGTATATGATTGAGTGGAATGTATTTGCAGAAATAATATGGCCAATTGACTGGTAACACATAGGTCTTCAAACTACTGACCATGGTTGCATTATAATGAATACTCAGGATTCTGAATCTGGACAGACACATGAGTGGTCAATGATGATTAGATAGCCTACAATTCTATGTCAAAACAATTTAGATTGTTTCATAGGATGATTGCATAACTGTTAGGTTAAGCCAAGCACGCTCACCTGCCCTGCTGTGTCCAGTATTTCAAAGTGTACCACATCACCACCAATAGACATMTCATGTCTGTATATGGTCTCTGCAGAAAGACATGCCAATTGTTTGTCAAACTTGATAGAGTGAGCCATGTTTATATTAGATTCATTCTAATGATTTATTAGTCCTTAATACACTAGGCTACACTGCGTCTTTACGCATGGCATGACATATCGGATTAAAGTCGACGCAATCCCTCTCCCTCTGAATACCTACCGAGCGTTGGGTCATACTCGCCAATGAATCTTCTAGTGATAAATCGCACAGCCATTGCTGTAAAATACGAAATGAAATATGAGTTTTATGAAAATTGCTTTTGATAGATATTACACGTGTGAAACTGAAGCAAGTCTGGAACTAGAGCGCAAATCAGGATAATCTGATGATAACCCATAARTTATGCTATAATATTTTCTACATCAATGATTGTTTCTATGCTAAAGTGGCTCTGTGCTTACCAGTTTTGCCAACAGCCGCTTGGCCCAATATCACTATCCTGACCGTTCTCGAAGACAAACTGCCTGTCCTTTTCAAAGTTCTGGATAGACCAAAATTGGTGGACATGGTTTCTTTATCCATTGGATGTTGTTAAATTAGTCATCAAATTCAACATTCAAAACCATAAAAAGTTCCCAATTCATATTCGATGCGTTCCCCGAGCTCTACGAGATTGTACCAGCACCCGCACTCTTGAATAGCAACCTGGACTCAGGAGTAGACGTAACATAGCCTGGCCATCAAATTAGTATGATATGGTATGTATTAATTTGTGGATGTCCATTATCCATTTATTATATGTTAGGTATTAGAATTCGTATGGTTAGCTATCCTTAACAATTTAACCTAAGTAGTTGCAAAGTTGTTCATTAGCTAAAATGCTAAAGTTGCTCGTGATGACATTCAAACACGCAACATTTGGGTTACTAGACATCCACACTGCCCAATCACCCTCCGAAGACAGTAACATTCTGTCTTATATAATTATACCATAATATTTTGAGTTTTAAAAGAACTGACCTTTCAATGAGGACTCAAATCTTTTTCCAGTTCACTTCACCTATTTTGTGGGCCGAGTCCTCTCTGCATTCACATTGCTATGTTTAGAAAGGAACCAAGATCTTTTTCCAACATGCACTCTGGGTTTTTACAAAGTGCAGGACAAGCCATTTAATCCAAATGTGTTACTGGACAGCTAGATATACCTACTTACATTTTAGAAGCTAATAGATTGCATTTAGTTAAAGGTACATTTGATTGGTAACATAATACATAGCAATAGAGTAACTGCAGAATAAATAATGCTGTCATTGAAAATTGTACACCCAAGGTGGGCTACTGCCCCTTTAAGAGCTAGAATAGATTGCCTACCCTATGGTGTGATTTTCACCAAATATGTTGTCATCTCACACTATTCAAACTCCACAATCAATAAACAGCTTATGAAGCTCTCTTAGCCTATAGATCACATATAGCAAAAAAACTATCTCAACAAAAATTCAAGTCCTTGACAATTGCTAGTCAATATCCAAAAACAGCAGTTTTTCCCGCGAAAATACACATCCTCATAAACTCTCACCAACGTGAGGGTTTATGGCAGGGGAAATAGTGTTGCAGTAGTCTAGTGTGTGGTGCGGGAATAATGACAAGCGAACTTGGAGAGCTTGGTGTTCACATTGTCCTAAAAAAGGGAACCAGACCCCATATTCAAGCAAAGCGAAGTCAGACCACCTCTCGAGATGGTCTCAGTTCGGATCGCTTCGGGGGCTCTTTTGAGGGGTTTGAGTTCTTTTGGAGTGTTCACACTGCACAAAAAAAATTAAGCAAACCACAGAGTTCACAAAAATTGTCTGAAAGGGACCAAGTGTGAAAACGTTGCGTCTCGGATTTTTGTTTACTATGTTATGTCTAGTCTATGAGACCAGGCTGGAATACCTCAAGTTTTCCTTCTTTTCTGTCTTCAAGCTAGGTTTCTCAACTCCGCAAAATATCATATGGCTATTTGTCATATAGGCGAGAAACTGTGCCTGAATTTCACCAATTTCATAACAGATTCATAAATAATTGACCTATCACAGATTGTTGTAGATGTACAATATAAGCACATCTTCTTACATAAAAAAAGGTACATTTACAAAGATTAACTTTAAAGTTACCAAATGTTGTGTATAAATACATTTTCCCATTATATTTTCATACTGAGCACGTGTTCTCAATTTCAGTGGCACATTCACTGACCAAAAGTTTATTTACAATTCAAAACATATAGCATCATGTCAATCTGGGAGCAACTTCAATTGTGTTGATCCGAAGCACTGTCTGTGGTTGCACAATAACTGAAAAAGGAAAAGACAYTAGTTAGTCTTGCAGCAGCCACACTTATGTAGCATTATTCTGAAAAACACACTGTCAGGTTATTCATATTGCTTTCACAGAATTTACTTCAGAGGATGAATATCCTTTAGAATATTTGAACATATAATTCATGAAAAATGCAAGGCCTCAAGTGTGCCTCTTTTCTGTTGTGATATCCTGGGTCATTTCCGCTCTCTGGAGAGATTTAATGTTCCTGTTTACTCCAAGAAAACAATATCAAATTATACTCGACCAGTAATTGGCATGTGTGGACAGAGGAATTTAGGTCATTCATTGAATCTAAAAAAAGATGATTATGATCCAGTGATCACCCAACTATGTATCCCTTAATTAAAAAGTGTGTAGTGTACCAATTCATACAGTGGTTTCCCACTTTCCTTTTCTACTAGCTACCTTGGAATGTGTCACTTTCCCACACTAAAACTCTTGCAGCTTTTACACACTTGTTCATGCTGACAATTCTCCCTGGGAAATGATATTTGACGTTTACATTCGAGTGTTGTTGTTTAGATTGTTTCCCAATTAAATGAAAATAGCCTTCATAGGAATAGTGTTGTGCTAGCTTAGATTTGTACACTACACCATTTTAGATATTATTTTAACCTCATTGCTTAAATATCAAGAAAAACATTCAACATGTAAAAAAATAAATATATATATAGTGTAACGACCCTGGGTTTATAAGCGCGGAAATCAACTCTGCCGCACGAGCATGCTTTTGCGGCACAGTCGATAGCGCGCCGGACTTCGGGCTAGAAGGTCGAGGGTTCGAGACCTGCTCCCTGGCTGTTTCATTACAATATATAAATATATATATACTTATTTTCTTCTGGTATCTGTGTCTTTTCCAGAACCGCATGTGAACTTTGGGCCAGGATTCAGTCTTCTCAATGACAGTTGCCTCTACTCTGACCAAATCACGACTACATGTGAATAGAGGAGGGGAAATGGCTGTTAAATATGACAACAAAAAAGTGAAGTATATTCTACGCCTTACTGCATACATTCAAAACCCAAACATGCATAATTTCCTCCTCAGTTGAGATATAGAACTAGAAAACTTACCCGAGTAGGGGCCTCCCAATCAGTGTGAACTCTTCTCCACCAACCAGCAGCACCTATTAGATGGAAGGATTTTGTCCATAAAAAAAGTGTAGTCTACAAGACTGCACTTGATGCTAGGGTCTACCAACATTGCAGTTAACAGACTTATTTATGTGCCAAAAATAGGGCAAGCGAAAGTACATGTGTTTGAGAACTGTAATTTAGTAATATCCATAAAATAATTTACAGCAATAATTTACAGCAATGGAGTTGGTAAGAGCATAAAAGATCTGGGACAAGGCTAAAAAGATTTGGCACGTGTGGAAAATAAGTCCTTTCCAAATAGTAATAACACTAAGAATATAAAGCACACAGACCTCCTCAAGTCTAATCTGGTCACCACATTCAGCATCAATGTGGTTTTCAATGAAGATCAGGTCCTCATTTGTCACTTTCCATTGTCGACTTGCAAAATGAACAACTGCAAAAAGTCTTCCATAGTCTTCCTTTGCAAGAAGAGTGTTCACATTTTCTAGAACCACTGAAAGGCAATGGGAGAGTGATCGTTCAGACACAGTAAATTACAAAAACAATGAGTCTAAAGATTGATTTAGCCCTAGGCTGAAATTTTATGTCTATCTTTCACTCCAAAATAGGCATGTATTAAAACGTTTTAGAGGACAATTATTTATCGTAAATAGTCCTTGATGTGTGTTTAATGGTATTGCTTTATCAAAACACCTTTGTGCTGCCTCTCCTCTTCTTCACGGCTGATGTGGGACATTTCTGTCCACAAGGGTCTGGATAAGGACGTCTGTGGTACATAACTGCTGGGGAACATGAGCCGAAATTGCGTTATTTTAAGTCTATCATATTTTGGGTGGGTGAAGGTGTTCTCTTTAAATAACTTGAACTCAGACATCACACAGTAAGAATTGTAATCTAGAATCAATATGGAGTATGAAGTAATAATTTTACATTAAGAAGTTGAGTGGATATACTGTACCTTGATGGTAATTTGATGCRCTGAGAACTTTGATGACGTGCTAGGGCAGGACACAGAAGTCCTGAACGACAGCTCTTCAATTAGTTTTTTCTCTCCCTCAGAGGGAGATTGATCCTATTCATTAATCTCTGAAATACACGCTTGTTGTGTAACTACTCACTGGCTATAAATTACTTACACACCAAGATTATGCTCAATACATTCAATTGCGACCAATTTTATACAGACGAGACGCATTAATGAAAGCTGCTGTTTTGCCTTTTGATTTCAACAGAACACTCATCAAGTTTATGAGATGTAATGGTTAGCTAATGTGCAAATTTAGCTTGCTCTATTTCAGAGATAATACACTGCACGAATCATTCGACCAATTTAGATTTGTCGACATACGGGTAACGTTAAAGGACCTATCCATTTGATTAAGAACAGGAATTTTCATATGTGCTTGTAATCTCCAGATATCCATTGCTCAAAATCAACGCCATCTTGCCTGTGAACGGTAGGTGTTACAGTCATTATATTCCCCGGATTACTGTCAAGTAAAYTAAATTCCATAAAAAAACTATTGCTATTCGTAAATTAAAGATGCACTATACATAAATCCCTTCGTCATTTCCTGGTTGCTAAAATTCTAATAGTCGCCTAATTTCATGTTGTGACAAAACAAGCAAGAATAGTGTAGAGATGTATTGTACGGTCTAAACCGCTGTGAAATACATTTTCCATAACAAAAAATATTGTATTTTCAGCTGTTTGAAGCTGGTGTACAAAACCGAAAGAAAAAGACCAAAAAATAAATGTAAGAATAGGAAGCATATAAATAGCGCACATAGAACAGAGCTACTGGTTTCAATGAGATATATAACGCACATTTCTATGTGCATTTGGTCGGTCGCCCAAAAAGTGACATATTGCAGCTTTAAGAACCAACATTTGACTATTTTTTTTTTGCAAAACAAGTATTGAATACATAAATGCAGTGGAAGGCAGAAATTGGTGTGAATGAGAAATATGCTGCCACATACCTAAAGAATAACATATATCATTAATAAGACGCCAGCCACTCAAGTCATAGAGTGTTCTCTCTACTACCGCACAGCAAGCGGTACGGATGCACCAAGTCTGGAACAAACAGGACCCTGAACAGCTTCTACCCCCAAGCTATAAGACTGCTAAATAGTTAACCAATAGCTACCTGGAATATCTATATTGGCCCCTTTTCTCTAATCTCTTTAAACTCATCACATACGCTGCTGTTAGTCTTATAGGTACTTCATCCCTACCTATATGTACATATCTACCTCAATTAACTTGTACCCCTGCACATCTACTCTGTACTGGTACGCTGTGTATATAGCCAAGTTATCATTTATTTTTTTTACAATTTCTATTTTTCTTTCATTGTTGGGAACGTCCTATAAGTAAGCATTTCACTATTAGTCTACCCCTATGGTTTACAAAGCATGTGACAAATATTTGATTTGATGAAGACTTTTTATTCAAAAATAAATACATTTAAAAAACTAAATTTTTGAAGGTTCCCATGAGGACTTTTCCAAGCCTCAACACTTTGGCAAAAGCAAACAGAACAGRGTCTGTTGACACCTCTGTGGCAAAGCAACAGCTCCATTTTTTAGGGGGAATACCAGTACTGTAGGTCAAATAATGAAAGTCACAGTGGGGTGCCAAAACACAGAGTTGCCTGTGAATTGTGTATTTAGGGTTTAATATTACTGGATTGAATGACCATTTCCTTGTCAAGATTGTGGGATATCTTTTTTTTTTTTTATAGGCATTGGCAGAGAAATGTATAACTAACAGAAGCAGACTCCAGTGCTGCAACCTTTGAAATACCTGTCCTTAGTCTTATTTTGCTTGCTCCAACCTGTCCCTTAACATTTTGTGGGTTGGTGAGAAAGACAAACACGTCTGGTAATTTTCAGCACCAGAGCCCATGCTTCCCAAATTGTCTAGTCAGACCTCTCTCTAGGTTGTCCAATGGTAATCATAATGGAGGCCATACTCATGCCACATAAGGTCGTCAGACTCCCAGCAGGAGAATGGGCCTATCCTAAATTGAAAAGGCTTCCTGTTTTTACAAATTGCAGTAAATCAAGATACCAGTACCAGTCCTCATGTAAAGAAATTAGCTAAACTTGCAGTTCAGGCTCTCAACAGGGATCTGTCAGCCGTGTTCCCCTACCATGAAATGTACTTTGACGCAAGCAAAAATATGTTCAGGAAATGTACCTTTTCTAGTTGACTCAGATATTTCAACACATTATGCCTTCATATTTTGTTCAGAGAAAAGGGCAAATAGTCAGAGACAATTTCAATATTAATTTTTAAAATATTTAATTGTACATAAACAAACCAACCAACCAAATAGGGATCACAATCTTGGCTCACAAAATGACTGCTTATTGAGTGTGCACTTAGCTTCACGCCTGTGGAGACCGTGTTATCCTTAATCCAAAACATTGAAGACAATATCGAACTGAAATTATTAAAAAAGCAACTGTTTTGGCCATGTAATAAATTCAGCAATGTCTATGCCTTCACAGCAAAATCACAACATTGTAAAACAAAACAAATATAAAGAAAAGCTTTTAAWTGAATTCAACTAAAGGCGACTTCACAGAAATGCATTATTTTATCAATTAATATTACAGCTGTACAGACTAAGGTTTGGTCATGTGGCAACTAAGCTCTACATGGTTGAACTTCTTTYAATTTCAATGTCACATTGTGAAATATAATAACTTTGTTCAAGTAGAAAAGGCAAAAACTGTACAAACCAAATGTTAAATAGAAAATCAGTCACTTTGTACCAATAATAATGCTAAAAATATCCAACAGGTTTCTTTTTTAGGATCACATTTAAATTCAGACCTAGCAGCTGACATATCTGGAAATACAAATCTGTCACAATGTTAAAATTAAATGAGCCCAGTCAAACCAATTACAATTTGTCTATTTTTTCTGCAGGTCAATTAATTTAAGGAGATTCCATCCATTTTTGTTGAACAATGGGAGATCAATAACCCAGAGAAGTGGTTTTTAACAGTGAAAATAATTAAAGGGTAGTTCCGAGTACAGAACACGTGACAGTTCTATGATGCGGGAAGAGGTTCCATTTCTAAAACCCAACCCTGGTTTGAGAAGAGGGCCCTGACGTTAACCAACAGGGATGTAGCCATGTTTTAACTACTGCAAAGACAATGGTTTGTATAGATGAGGACCACTTAAATGATGACAGTGGAAGGGATTCCTATTGCCCAAGTAAAGCAAATTGACGAGGTTAATGCACAACAACACACACTTAACATGGCAAAAGTTATCAGACAAAATCATAAGGTCAGATAAAGCATCACTTCACACGCTACAGACTGTGCCAATGCAATACAACTATATTAAAGACAAGGTATGCTAATACAACCTGTGCTCTCTGGGAGTAAAATACAACGTTTATCAGGACCTGCATGAAAAGGTAGTGTTTAACCTTTATTTAGAGACAAAACAATAACTGAAAACACTCCCAACCCAAGATAATTAATCCCGAAGTGCCTACAAATAAACCTTTAAGGGCACATGCTTTATAACCTGGTTTTAATGCATGAGATCTTTGATTTTGTTGTTTGACCTAGTTTAGGTACTACTTGTACTACAGAAAAATCTAAATAATTCCAACACCTAACTTCACCTCAAATCCTAATATAAAATATGGGTCTCTAAAATGAGTCTAAACACACACATGAAAACCTACGAGGTACAACCCACCACATTAACGTTGAAAAAGAAACCAACCCCTACTTTTTGTTGCCCAGATCTTAACTTCAGTGGGTAACGTGTAAGAGATAAATGTGACCAACAGCATCGTTTGGCACTAGTTTATTCATAATTGTATTATTCTATAAACAAAACTCAATCACATTTTGCTGAGGACTTCAGTGCAGTTACAAAAAACGTGCATGCTAAATATATATTTAACTGTGAAAAGAAAATAAATTCTGCATATTTTATTATTCAGACTAAGGATGATTTCCACACAAAAGGAAATTAAAAACAGTATGTGTCTGTGATGACTTCACACACTGAAAGACAAAAACGGTGATTCAAGTGTATATCGTTGTCACTCAAAAGAAACTCCCAAAAAATGACCATCATGCCAACTAGCCTAGCACAAAATTACAGTCATCCCCAGTTCAGCAAAATGTGACAAAAGACATCCTAAAAAAAGTGTATAACTTACAAGACAAAAAACACCCAAACACAGAAGTCGTTTCTATAAATTGATTGGTTGTTTTCAGACACAAAACAAAAACGAAGGTTGGGGGCGCTAGGAAGACCGCTCAAAACGTAATGGAAAAAAGAAATGAGTTAACTATCAAGGTAAAATTAAACAAAACAAAATTAAACAGATTTGGAAAAATCGAGTGGTTATGTCAGTAAGTTCTAGAAAAATAGATTGTCTTTTTTGCTTGTAACAATACTCATGTAGCTTTATACATAGATTTTCTTGGCAGTCTTTCTAGCGCACCCTACTGGCAGCACAAAAGACCAGAGAGAAACACAGGAAACACAGAAACACTCCCCCCCCCACCCACCCAATAAATGCCAAAAGGTCAAAAAGGTGAACAATTCAAGCATCAGAGAAGTGCAGAGGACAACGAACTGGACGATGAACTTTTGACGTCACATCAACATGCTAGGCAAACGATGAACAAACGGGCACGAAGATATCTAGAATAAAACAAAACAGGGAGACAAACCTAGGTTAAAGCAACAACGGAAAAAGGAGAGGGAAGAAAAAAGAAAATCATGAATGATTATCTTTGCATGGGGAAGGGGGTCACTACCAGATACACAATCTAAACACAGAACATTTAATGTGAGACAGAAGAGGTGAAAGGGTGAGAGGACGGAGGGGGCACACAAGCAACATGCGAACAGAGAATTGAGGTGAGAACTTACAGGACACAACACCGAGACCACCACACTGACTGCCTACTACTGTACAGTCAACATTTGTGACTTAGTATTACGTTTGAGGATTTTTAATATAGTAGTCAAAAATAAAAAGGAAAATAAAAAAATTATCAGTAGTATTCCAATTTCAGAAAATAATTCTCCCAAGGGGTTTAATGCCATCTGTCCCAATGTGCCATTATAATTTCCTTACTGATTGTAAAAATTGAAATTTTTTGATATTCATTGCTTGTAATGAGTCACCTGGGTTATGAGCCAGCAATAGTAGATCAAGTGTGCTTTGATAGAATGATCTATGAGAGCTGATTGTCAACTAATCTCAACTGACATTTCTCTTTTGGTTTTGTGCTTTATCTGTTCATAACAGTGAAGTACAGTATCTGGCAAGGAGGTAATTTCTTTTTAAATAAGAGGCAGTTTGTCAATACAATACAGAAAGGGTAAGTAAAGACAGCGCAAACAAACCTCAGACATTTGATATAACAAATTAGTAAAAAAGTTTAAGCTATAAAACATTAAGACTACATTAGTCTGTTTCACTTTGTAAACAAAACAGCTTTTCTGTGAGTGTTTGGCATCATCTCGACCATAATCTGCTGCTATTCTTAAGATTCGTCTTCTGTACGCTTACTCAAAATTATGCCTTTCATACAAAACAAATGTATGAGATGTACAGCAAAGTTTACAGAGATGGTTTAGTTCATATACAACAACTATGAACAACTATGTGCACCCATCAGTTGAGATTCAGTCTTTGGACTTATTTTAATGGCAGCAAATACCCTCGACTTAACCCTGCTTAAGCCTATTTTCTCAGTTGGTATTGTTATACACATGGAAATAATAGTTAAATAGGCACACATCTATTCTTAAAATGTAAGGAGACTACTGTTTCAAAATATTTAGCAGCACTGGCAAATCCTACTCATTGACAGTTCTTTACAAAATTGCCACCTGTTGCACATTAAGAAACACTTGAATAGGGCAACACAGGTCAGTAGTTTAACCCTCACATATTTAAATGTAGTAACCAACGTCACATTAGGATTCTACAAAATACTGTTGAAGATTCTTGAAAACGATCATTTAAATTCAGAGAAATAATGTAGGCAATAAATAGTTCCCGACACTCCGGAGAAGTATAAAACCCCTAGAAAAATAGAAAAGGCATAATAGTTTTGTAATATACATCTGGACAATTGTTTATTTTCATTTCCATAAAAACACTTCATAAGTTAATGGAAGTCTAAGAAACGGATTACTGTGTTTGTTGTAGTGATAAACATGTATTTAACGTCGCCAATCATGAAACGCTAGAGTTTTTAGTCAATAATAAATACACAACACTGGAATAAAAATCTGCAGGGAAGCCAGTATTTTGAGTGAGTAGTCTCATCTAACCAGCTCAGAGGTAGAGCAGACTACTTAAACTGCGGATGACGAATAATTACAAAACATTTGAGTTAACACAGAGGATAAATAATAATAAAATGTATTATAATATCTACTTAGAGCATTATTTTTGCATCAGTAATTAGTAAAGACGATTGGATAATTTAGGATGAATCTGACAAAATGCTCACTTCGAAAGGGCCCGATGTTGCACTTTTTTGAACATCTTTTCCAGAACACTCACTATTGCTGCAAGCCTAAAATGCCAAGTGATATTCCATTTAGTGTTAGAAGTAGGACTGATGATCTACTTGAACTGACAGCTAAAAACAGAAAGGAAATAGATTGAATGTGAATATTCTAAAATGGGGCGGAATGCTCGTTTGAAGTTAAAGATCATGGCAGAATAGAGACTGTATAAGTTATTCCCACTTAAAAGTCCTGTGAAGGGCAGCATTAGACAGAAGGCCAAATGTACACATCTGACAGGTGGGYAATAAAATGACTTAAGCCAGATGACAGCATAGTGGCTGTGTTCATTAAAACTTAAAGTAGGACCCAATTATACCTCCCTTCACATACATTCAGCACAATATCTGTTCAATGATGCAGGACCCCATATTCTCTATCAGATATCCAATTGAAAAAAAGGGTGAAGTATTTCAGATAAACYACACTACATGCCTGAAGCAAGGGTGTGGCGTTGTGACATTGTCTTGAGACAAATCAAGAGGTTGGCAAGTTAAATATCTCACAAAACCATCCAAGGCAATACTGCTGACGTCTTACAAATCAATTCATTCAGAGTTGTAAAAAAGTATATTTTTGCGCCAAAATATAAATGTTGAGGAAAGAAATTCAAGCTTCTTGTTGGTTGTTGAATAAATAAACAAACAAACAAAAATATAAATAATAAGTAAAAGCCTACTGTATGCATTGTATTCCTGGTACAGCATCACAAAATAGACTTCAGGCAACTTATACAAAAGAAAAGGTCTCGTCTGCTGGAGTGAAGTCAGATCTTGCGGACATGTAGATGATTGATCATTTCATTTGGCAAACAGCTATTGTTTTCTTGCCATTATCCGGTGCATGGTCTGTCCATCCTCATTTCAAAAAGGCAGTTTTCTGGAAGGCTCCGCATGACACTCAGTGTCCTAATGTACTGTATCAGTTTACGAATGCAACCATGGGGATGGTTTGGTTATGATGGGATTCATTTGAAGTGGGGTCAGGGGGCATGGGGCAGGATTAGGTGGTGGTGGGAGCAGGAGTAAAAAATTAAGGGGATATTTTGGCAACTGGCTGTCATTGTGCAACATCATTATGACTTAACTTTTACACAGCAAACTAATGACCACCTTAACTTAAAAAATAGAATTATGTTTAAAAACAAACTACTTCAAAACCAAAACAGAATGTAAGTATCCAGTTTCAGTTGAGCAAAATATACTTATAATTTTGCATGTTTTTTGGGGGTTTTCTGCTTGCGTTTGTTAATACAGAGAATAAAAAGGAGTGACCCCAGCAAAGTGGTCATCTTGTCATGCGTAAAGGGAGAGGGAAGAATGAGGAGAGGGTAGGGGTCTGCAGCAGGGTTTTAGTTTCTTATTTCACACACTCCACTTACCAGAAAAAAACATTTCCTAACCAAGTCCAATTGAGAGATAAAGCGCTCAGTATGGCTTGCTGTCATTTTTGGATCGCTTCAGCTGCACCTTTAGTCGCTTCATACCAATTTGGAAACCGTTCATCGACTGAATGGCGGCCTGAGATGAGACTGGATTGTCGTAACTCACAAAGCCTGTAAGAGAATCCAGTTAAAAGTCATATGCAAGATACAAATCAATCCTTGCCTTCTTAATAAGAACACACTATATACACAGCCTTACTAGTGATGTGCTGTTTTCCCCATCCTCCAGCTTACCAAAACACTTGCTGAGGTTGGTCTGCTTGTCAATGAACACCTTAGCGGAAATAACGTTGCCAAAGGGCATGAACATCTGGAGCAGGTCCTGGTCTCCAAACTCCTGGGGGAGGTGGTATATGAACAAGTTGGCTCCCTCWGGGCCTTAAGAGAGCAGGAAATAATTTATTAAAACGTCTGACACCACAAGATGGCAATGGATACAACTAAGCCAGAGGCAACCATTTTGTTTTTGACAGATTAATAMCATTTCAAAATGTTATCTGAGGAGCCTTTTGATACGGATTTCTGCTCATTTTAAAATGAAATTTTCAACAACTAGTACTGTGAAAACATGTCAGAGTGTTGCAATTAAATCTTACCCATGCTCCGACTGTCGCTTGCTGTAGCAGCATATTTAAAACAAGACAGAACCCTCAGCAGGTGACAATACATATTTTCACCAATATGCTACACTAAGGTCACATCACAAATGATTTAACCTAAACTCTTAATATCCCTTGCACTAGTACTACATTCAAACATCAATCACAGCGTAGCATGTGATCCCTGTAGAGCAGACATTTGAGTTAACACAAATCTCCCCATCCCCGTTTATGCCCCATCTCCATCCCCCTACTTGCCTTCCTTCTGGCTCCCTGCAGCACTGACACTCTGTTGGGAGAGCAGGCTCTGGTTGTAGAGGCTGGGGAGGGCAGCAGCAGCGTACTGCTGGATCCCGGAGTAGGCCTGGGTAAGGGCTTCCATGGTGCTACCAGTTCCGTTCGACATGCCCCCGCTGCCTAGACCACCGTTCAGGGCTGCCATTCCTAGACACAGGAGCTCTGTTACAAGATTAGGGCTAGAATACCTTGAATATGTATCATGCACTCTTCACATTTGAGATAATATATTTGTTGTAAATAATGAATACAAATATGTTTGAGTCTGCTAACCTGCAAGTGAGCCCATGTTGAGGCCGGCTCCAGCCCCTGCGGCCAACGACTGCAGCACCCCTAAAGAGGCCATGGGGTTCACTGAGTTGTTGTTACAGGAGGTGGGTGACGATCCTGCTATGGAGATGAGTCAACCCCAAAACAATTAATCACCTAGAGGAAAACTCCGGTAGTAGGACTTCAAAGTCTTAATTCACAGACCAGGGAACAGAATGAACGAGAGACTAGGGATGGGGAAGGCAACAGGAGGAAAGGTTCATGAGAAACAATCAACAGTGTTTACAGAGGCAAGTCCATGGAACGAGGTTAAAGATGCATACAGGTGAGGGGGTGAGAGATAAAAAGTGTGACCAACCCTTGTAGGTGTCCCATGATGAGTGTGCCTGCTGTCCAGTACCCGTACCTGAGCTGGTGAGCACGCTGAGGGGACTGCTAGAGGTGGTGAGAGCGCTGCTGCCCGTGGGCGTGGCCTGTGTGGCGCTGGCCGCCGCTGCCAGAGCAGCCAGGTTCTGCATGGCATTCAGCCCTGAGACACATGCATAATCGGCACTTAATACGGGCCATGGAACCTAGATCTCGCTTAGGTCAARATATAGGCTACACCGAGTTGAAACTAGGATCATGCAATCACTGTTTTTGTTTTASAGCATGTGAAGCTTACAGCAGAGAGTTGCAGGTACCTTTCCAACACAATCTGAAAATGGGTGAGATGGGAGGCAAAAGTACAAACTTAGCCGCCCACTCAATCAACACAACAAGAACACTGGCCATAACACACAGAAAGCAGATACAACAATGCAGTGATCTGTGGGGTAAGTCAAGAACAGGGATAATGAGCTAACTTTGGTAAACATTTTGAACCAACTCAGATGAAGTTTCAATATGAAGTTAAAGCAGGCTTTGTAAAATATTGAATAATTGTAGCTTGCCRCATGACATACCACGTGGTTATCATATTGGAATGWAAAACATTAAATTGCTCAGTTTTTGCCTTGATGAATTCGATCAGTAGCCACTCGCTGCAGCAGACACACTGCTAGAAACCAGATTAAAAAAACACCCGTTTGTGTGTTAGTGTTTACGTCTGGAGTTTCCTGGTGGCAACGCGTTTCAGCTCAAAATGTGATTAATATATGAGGAGCAGGATTTGAACATGTTCCCTCACCACTGCTTAACACAAACACACCACACTGAACAGATTACGTGGGAGTTCAGGCATGCAGGGAATGATGCACGCAGCAGTATCAATAATGCACATCTTCACCAGGCACATTACTGATGGCAGTTGGACGAGGAGGAAAATACATTTAGCATGCAGGTGTAAGAATGGAAAGGGGGAAGAAGGAAGAGAGGTAGGAAATGTCTTTGTTTTTACCTGACATACCAGACATGGGGTGAAGGTTGTTGAGGGTATTCCCAGAGGTGGCAGACTGCTGGAGGAGCTGTAAATAAAGCTAGACATTACACCAAAACAGAGAACACAAAGGGTCAGGACTGCATCCAGGACTGTGCTTTCAGGAAAGAAATAGCAGAGAGAGACAGAGTGAAAAAAGGTAAAGTGGGTCAGGAGGACAGATGTAGCGTAAAAGGACAGGAAAGAGTGGAGGTGTAAATGTTGGTGATGAAGAGGGAAAGAATCACAGAAAAGAGGTGAAAAAACATGATGCTGAGCAACACTGAGTGGGATGAAATGTGAATTAAGAGGATTTAAATGGAAGGCAAGACAGTGAAGAAAAAGAAGAGGTTGGAAGATTTTCACAGCACACCCATGGAGCAGCACTAACAGCATTGTAGAAAGCTCTGCCGTCTATATTGGAATGGCCACATAATTGGAGGGTCAGAATTAGAGAAGCCAATTGAAAACATACCAGGTCTTTAGATMAGTTGAGACTAGATGGCCATCCAACATAGATAACTGGCAACGATGCAAATATAAATCTAACATCTGTCAAGAAACACAGCAAACCAAATATAAGCAAGGTGGGGAAAATGGGTCTTCATCTAACCTGTCAGATTAAGGAAATGGCCCAAAGACTTATACAAAAYAATAAGATAATGTGTCAACTCCCTAAGGTCAGGGAGAATACTTACGAGGCAAAACTAACATGTTCAATTCATGGAAACCATATGTCAAATTAAGTCTTATAACAAATTGACAACCTCCAGTTGGCAGTCAATGCTCTAGAGCAGGGGTGTCAAAACATATGGCCTGGCCCGCGAGGTGGTCCAATTCAGCCAGCAGGTGGTTTGTAAAAAATAAAAAAAGGAATCAAATCACGTTATTTGCCACATGCTTCGTAAACAACAGGTGTAAACTAAAAGTGAAATGCTTACTTAATGCAGGGATAAAAATMGAGAAATAATAGACAAATAACACAATGAATAAATACACTATGAGTAARTATAATTTGCCTACATACACGGTGCACCAGTACAGTGTCGATGTGCAGGGGTACGAGTTAATTGAGGTAGATACAGTTGAAGTCGGAAGTTCACGTACACTTAGGTTGGAATCATTAAAACTCGTTTTTCAACCACTCCACAAATGTCTTGTTAACAAACTACAGTTTTGGCAAGTCGGTTAGGACATCTACTTCGTGCATGACACAAGTAATTTTTCCAACAATTGTTTACAGATGGAATATTTCACTTACAATTCACTGTTTCACAATTCCAGTGGGTCAGAAGTTTACATACACTACGTTGACTGTGCCTTTAAAAAGCTTTGAAAATTCCAGAAAATTATGTCATGGCTTTAGAAGCTTCTGATAGGCTAATTGACATCATTTGAGTCAATTGGAGGTGTACCTGTAGATGTATTTCAAGGTCTACCTTCAAACTCAGTGCCTCTTTGCTTGAAATCAAAAGAAATCAGCCAAGACCTCAGAAAAATAATTCTAGACCTTCACAAGTCTGGTTCATCCTTTGGAGCAATTTCCAAACGCCTGAAGGTACTACATTCATCTGTACAAACAATAGCAAGCAAGTATAAACACCATGGGACCACGCAGCCGTCATACCGCTCAGGAAGGAGACGCGCTCTGTCTCCTAGAGATGAACGTACTTTGGTGCAAAATGTGCAAATCAATAGCAAAGGACCTTGTGAAGATGCTGGAGGAAACCGGTACAAACGTATCTATATCCACAGTAAAACTAGTCCTATAATCGACATAACCTGAAAGGCCGCTCAGCAAGGAAGAAGCCACTGCTCCAAAACCGCCATAAAAAAGCCAAACTACGGTTTGCAACTGCACATGGGGACAAAGATCGTACTTTTTGGAGAAATGTCCTCTGGTCTGATGAAACAAAAATAGAACTTTTGGCCATAATGACCATCGTTATGTTTGGAGTTAAAGGGGGGAGGCTTGCAAGCTGAAGAACACCATCCCAACCGTGAAGCACGGGGGTGACAGCCTCATGTTGTGGGGGTGCATAGCTGCAGGAGGGAATGGTGTACTTCACACAATAGATGGCATCATGAGGGTGGAAAATGATGTGGATATATTGAAGCAACATCTCAAGACATCAGTCAGGAAGTTAAAGCTTGGTCGCAAATGGGTCTTCCAAACGGACAATGACCCCAAGAAGACTTCCAAAGTTGTGGCAAAATGGCTTAAGTCAACAAAATCAAGGTATTGGAGTGGCAATCACAACAGGGAATTTTTACTTGAATTAAATGGTCAGGAATTGTGAAAAACTGATTTCAAATGTATTTGGCTAAGGTGTATGTAAACTTCCGACTTCAACTGTATGTACATATAGGTAAGGATAAAGTGACTAGGTAACAGGGTATATAATAAACAGTAGCAGCAGCACATGTGATTCAAAAGAGTTAGTGCAAGAAGGGCCATTGCAGATAGTTAAATATTTAACCAAATAGRGTACCCGGACAAACTACTTAGCAGTCTTATGGCTTGGGGGTAGAAGCTGTTCAGGGTCCTGTTAGTACCGATGCAAGTCTGAAACGATCATCAAGGACATCAACCACCCGAGCCACGGCCTGTTCACCCCGCTATCATCCAAAAAGCGAGGTCAGTACAGGTGCATCAAAGCTGGGACCGAGAGACTAAAAAACAGCTTCTATCTCAAGGCCATCAGATTGTTAAATAGTCATCACTAACCGGCTACCACCCGGTTACTCAACCCTGCACCATAGAGGCTGCAGCCCTATATACATTAGAGGTCGACCGATTAATCGGAATGGCCGATTAATTAGGACCGATTTCAAGTTTTCATAACAATCAGAAATCTGTAATTATTATAATAATTTTTAATGTATTTTTTACACCTTTATTTAACTAGGCAAGTCAGTTAAGAACACATTCTTATTTTCAATGACGGCCTAGGAACGTTCTGCCTCGACAGATTTTTACCTTGTCAGCTCAGGGATTCAATCTTGCAACCTTACGGTTAACTAGTCCAACGCTCTAACCACCTGCCTCACGAYGAGCCCGCCTGTTACGCAAATGCAGTAAGAAGCCAAGGTAAGTTGCTAGCTAGCATTAAACTTATCTTATAAAAAARAATCAATCAATCATAATCACCAGTTATAACTACACATGGTTGATGATATTACTAGTTTATCTAGCGTCCTGCGTTGCATATAATCGATGCAGTGCGCATTCGCGAAAAAGGACTGTCGTTGCTCCAACGTGTACCTAACCATAAACATTAATGCTTTCTTAAATCAATACACAGAAGTATATATTTTTAACTTGCATATTTAGCTAAAATAAATCCAGGTTAGCAGGCAAATTAACCAGGTGAAATTGGTCACTTTCTCTTGCGTTCATTGCACGCAGAGTCAGGGTATATGCAACAGTTTGGCCCGCTGGCTCATTTGCGAACTAATTGCCAGAATTTTACGTAATTATGACATAACATTGAAGGTTGTGCAATGTAACAGGATTATTTAGACTTACGGATGCCACCGTTAGATAAAATACGAACGTTTCGTATTTCACTGAAAGAATAAACGTTGTTTGAGATGATAGTTTCCGGATTCGACCATATTAATGACCTAAGGCTCGTATTTCTGTGTGTTATTATGTTATATTAAGTCTATGATTTGATAGACAGTCTGACTGAGCGATGGTAGGCACCAGCACCCTCGTAAGCATTCATTCAAACAGCACTTTCGTGCGTTTTGCCGCAGATCTTCGCAATGCTTCAAGTATTGCGCTGTTTATGACTTCAAGCCTATCAACTCCCGAGATTAGGCTGGTGTAAACGATGTGAAATGGCTAGCTAGTTAGTGGGTGGGGCGCGCTATAGCGTTTCAAACGTCACCGCTCTGAGACTTGGAGTAGTTGTTCCCCTTGCTCTGCATGGGTAACGCTGCTTCGAGGGTGGCTGTTGTCGATGTTCCTGGTTCGAGCCCAGGTAGCGGCGAGGAGAGGGATGGAAGCTATACTGTTACACTGGCAATACTAAAGTGCCTATAAGAACACCAATAGTCAAAGGTATATGAAATACAAATCGTATTGAGAGAAATATTTCCATAAATCCTATAATAACTACAACCTAAAACTTCTTACCTGGGAATATTGAAGACTCATGTTAAAAGGAACCACCAGCTTTCATATGTTCTGAGCAAGGAACTTAAACGGTATCTTTTTTACATGGCACATATTGCACTTTTACTTTCTTCTCCAACACTTTGTTTTTGCATTATTTAAACCAAATTGAACATGTTTCATTATTTATTTGAGGCTAAATTGATTTTATTGATGTATTATATTAAGTTAAAATATGTGTTCATTCAGTATTGTTGTAATTGTCATTATTACAAATAAAAATATATATTAAAAAAAACAAAAAAAAACGGCTGATTAATTGGTATCGGCTGTTTTTGGTCCTCCAATAATCGGTATCGGCATTGAAAAATCATAAATCGGTCGACCTCTAATATACATAGACATGGAATCACTGGCCACTTCGATAATGGAACACTAGTCACTTTAATAATGTTAACATACTGCTTTCTCATATGTATATACTGAGATGGGCTGTATGTTCCAAACATAAGCGTTGATGATTGATCACGCAGAGAGAAGACCGCAGAGAAGCAAGATTTAGACATRGCATATAATTTAACAGTTCCATTTCACATCATGCTGTTGAAATAAATCATGTATTATAATTTACCGGTTTCTTGCAGTTATTTTTCCCAGGAAAAGGGAGTGGTTTTGGGCAGTAAATCTCAGTAACCGGGTTTCCACCATTCAACCCTAATCGATACCGCTTGCCGTGCAGTAGCAGAGAGAACAGTCTATGACTTGGATGGCTGGAGTCTGACAATTTCTAGGGCCTTCCTCTGACACCGCCTGGTATAATGGTCCTGGATGGCAGGGAGCTCGGCCACAGTGATGTAATGGGCCGTACGCACTATCCCTGTAGAGCCTTGCGGTTGGATGCCAAGCAGTTGCCATACCAAGCTGTGCTGCAGGCAGTCAAGATGCTCAATGATGCAGCTGTAGAACTTTTTGAGGATCTGAGGGCCCATGCCGAATCTTTTCAGCCTCCTGAGGGTGAAGAGGCGTTGTCGTGACTTCTTCACGACTGTGTTGGTGTGTGTGGACCATGATAATTCCTTAGTGATGTGGACACCCAAGGAACTTGAAGCTCTCGAGCCACTCCACTACAGCCCCATCGATGTGGATGGGGGCGTGTTCGGCCCTCCGTTTCCTGTAGTCCATAATCAGCTCCTTTGTCTTGCCGACATTGAGGGAGAGGTTGTTTACCTGGCACCACATTGCGAACTCAATATACTTTAAAATCAGTAAAACCTAATTAAAACTGTAGAAATGATAATGGATCTACATTCAATTTTGATGGCGATGAAATATAACACATTTTCAGTGTGTCCCTCCGGACCTCTATGTAGACCGAATGCAGCCCCCCGGGGCAAAATTAGTTTGACACCCCTGATCTAGAGACTGTCTAAACCAGTCTGCCAAACAGCAGTGCATTTTAATGTGTCCCAGCTGTAACCCTCATCTTTCTAGAACAAACCTGAGATATTGTAGCCAATTTCAGCCCAAACCTTAATTTGCTTGCAAACACAAACAACAAGCTAAGCGTTGTCCTGAATAACTACCTTGGGGAAATTTGAACCCCCAAAAATTGTCAATTTCTAAACTGGAACATTAACAAGGGCTTCAAGCCAAGCCACGGGTCTTTCCAAAGCTCTGCTGGGGATGGTGCAGGAGGAGGTGGTCACTTACTGCCAGATACTGTGGACCCAGAGAGTTGAGCCCAGTCAGATTCCCCCACATTGAGGCAGCGTTGAGCTGCTGCATCTGCTGCTGAAGCTGCTGGGCGATGCGCTTCTGCTCCTTGTCCTTCTGCGTGTCGGCAAACTTCACTACGATGGGAGACGAACAGCCCTAAAAATTCGGTATAGACAGCAAATGGTGTCATTTGAAAACAATCTTCGATATTCCTCCAGCACGATAACAGCAATTTCAAAATGGCATTACTTGAGTAATGGGCCCTTTAGCGAGTCAATCACATAAGTACGGTATAGAGGAAAACAGCAGGTTATTATGTTATACTAAACAAAAATATAAAACACAACATGCAACAATTTCAAAGATTTTACWGAGTTACAGTTCATATAAGGAAATCAGCAATTGAAATAAATTCATTAGGCCCTAATTTATGGATTTCAAATGACTGGGAATACAGACATTCATCTGTTGGTCACAGATACCTTAAAAAAAGGTAGGGGCTTGGATCAGAAAACAAATCAGTATCTGGTGTGACCACAATTTGCCTCATGCAGCGCAACATCTCCTTCGTATAGAGTTGATCAGGCTGTTGATCGTGGCCTGTGGAATGTTGTCCCACTCCTCTTCAATGGCTGTGCGAAGTTGCTGGATATTGGCGCGAAGACGCCGTTGCACACGTTGATCCGGAGCATCCCAAACATGCTCAACGGGTTACTTCTGGTGAGTATTCAGGCCATTGAATAACTGGGCCATTTTCATCTTCCAGAAATTGTGTACAGATCCTTGTGACATGGGGCCGTGCATTAATATGCTGAAATATGAGGTGATGGCGGCAGATGAACGGCACGACAATGGGCCTCAGGATCTCATCACGGTATCTCTGTGCATTCAAATTGACATTGATAAAATGCCATTTTGTTCATTGTCCGTAGCTAATGCCTGCCCATACCATATCCCCACCACGGGGCACGTTGACAACATTGACGCCGTACACGTGGTCTGCGGTTGTGAGACCGGTTGGACGTACTGCCAAATTCTCTAAAACAATGGAGGCAGCTTATGGTAGAGAAATTAACATTCAATTATCTGGCAACCGGTCTGGTGGACATTCCTGCAGTCAGCATGCCAATTGCATGCTCCCTTGAGAATCTATGGCATTGTGTTGTGAGACAAAACTGCACATTTTAGAGTGGCCTTTTATTGTCCCCAGTACAAGGTACATCTGTGTAACGATCTTGCTGTTTAATCAACTTCTTGATATGCCACAACTGTCAAGTGGATAGATTATCTTGGCAAAGGAGAAACGCCAACTAACAGGGATGTAAACAAATTTGTGCACACATTTTTTGAGAAATAAGCTTTATGTGCATATGGAACATTTCTGGAATCTTTCATTTCAGCTCATGAAACATGGGATCTACACTTTACTTGTTCCGTTTAGATTTTTGTTCWGTGTAGAGTCTCTGTTTCTGAGGGATGGGAGGTGTGCAGGTTCAATGCTTACCTCCATAGTTTGTGATTGGTGCATGGATTTGATTGTTGACTGTGCCATCTGTCTTGCTGTAAAAGTGATAAACGCACAACCTGCAGAAGGGGAACAACTCGTAAATGGTTGACATACACGGTCCTGACTCCTGACAGCATTTAGAAACATAACAGAAAGCATACAGCCCAGATTGCAGCATGCTATGGAYTCTGGTAAGTTCTTGTTTTAGTTGAACAGCCCCCAAAAAACACACTTGGAACAGTGTCAAACAGATATWTGAATCATCAATTACTAGAACTTAGTCAAAATGCTACATCTAGAATTATCAAGTGATGACCTTGAGATTGGCACATGTTCTGTGAGAGGATTTGTATGGAAGATGTGTGGGATTTGTCAACGAGAGGACAAATGAGATTAATTACTTATCACTCATCTGTTTGCAACTATTTTAGAGTGAGTGTGTACGTACCGCATGTAGAGAGACTAATGTTAAAACAACGACCAGTCCTTATAGTATAACTGATAGAGTAAAATGTGTTTGGGTGCGTCTTGAAGGTGTGTGTGTGTGTGTGTGTGTGTGGATGACGATGACGATGAAAGGTGAACTGAATCTGCCTCACCACGGCTCAGTCCATCCGGCCCACGTAGTATTCTACATTCCTCGATCTGTCCGTACGGCGAGAACATAAGTCTGATGTCATTCTCATTACACTTTTTCGATATCATCCCTATGAACAACTTCCTGTCTTCCACCGCTGAAAGAGACAATGAGGAAGAAAAGGTTGTTTCATCAAACAATGACTAACTGCATTAGAGACAACATACAACAACAAGGGCAGCTTCTAAAATGGTAGGGCTTCAACATAAAAACAGAATTACCACACCATCCACCGGCTCCCCTGCCTGCAGAGATGTAGCTATACTCACCATTATTCTTCTCACTGTCAGCTGGCTTCATCTGAATGGGGTGATGCATCTGTTGAGGAAAGACATTGCATTTAAACGAAGCAAGAAGTGCTGACAGAGACCGCCTTGATAGGTATGAATGGATGTGTGTGGTAGGCATCCCTATAAAATCTGCGATGCGGAGAACGCAGACAGAATCGCAAGTTTATCATAAAACATGAACAGAATGCATCAGTGATGGGTATTTCCTGCAACTTTCTGAAGAGGCAACGAGAATTCCCCCTGACTGTATGTGCGGTGCACGCATCTACCACTTTGTTAGGCATTAACAATGATGCTAATAAGTATTCCGGTAGATGGAAAGGCTTTCCCAAAAACCTTCTCAATTAAATGTCAACTACAAAGTAGCCTATGCTTACCTGGCAGAATGAGATCATTATTTGCATCAATCCAGTATTTATTTTGCAAACTCTATCATCACATCAGCTCTACAAAAACAGCCTCTTGCTAGGTGCCATTGAAAATAAAGGGTAAATACACACCAAAATCTAAATAAAATGTAGAAAATCTAGACCTCAAAAGCAGTCTCCTGATGTGGTTTAACCATTGTTGTGGACTTATAAAACAACTAAATGGGATGCTCTATTTAAACAAGTGTGATTTTGAGAGGGAAAACATGAAAAAAAAGGGGGAAATGGAAACCTGGAAAAACTAAATGGAGAAAACAGAATTTGGGGGGGGGGGGATATTTTATAGAGCCCTACATCGAGATAAAAGCTGAACAGCAGCACTGACTGTTGTACTACAACCTGTCAAGCTACCCAATACGTTGCCTATTCGATTTACTGATGAAGTTAAAACTTTCACCAATTCTACTCACCCCAGAGAGAATTTTCATGTTGTGAAGGGCATTTTGTGCTTCCAACGCTGATTTGCGAGCGTAATATGTTATGAAACAACAACCTGTTTGGAATGGGGATATAGACAGCTGTTAGACAAAGTAAATGTTACTCAATTTTAAAATGACATTGAGTATCGGTGGGCCATCTATGCCTCCTTTATTAAAAAGGCCGCACGACCGAAAGTAACCACCACAGTTCCCCCCCCCTGGAAGCCTCTTCCCCGGAGCTAAAAAACATATTCTGTACATGCGCTACTTCACGCACACATCCCCCTCCCTTCACGTTTCTCTCCCTCATCTGAACCCTTCCTATCAACCAATTTGATCGACATGATGTAGGCTAGCCTACACCTGAGTCTCATTTCTGAACAGCTGATATAAAAACCTGCGATTTGAACCAACATCCCCAAAATATATATACAATACCAGTCAGAAGTTTGGACATCCAKTCATTCCAGGGTTTTTCTATATTTTGACTATTTTCTACATTGTAGAATAATAGTGAAGACATCAAAACGATGAAATAACACATACAGAATCCCACAGTAACCAAAGAAGTGTTAAACGAATCAAAATATATTATATATTTGAGGTTCTTAAAACTTGCCACACTTTMCCTTGATGACAGCTTTGCACACTCTAGGCCAGGCCTGGGCAAAGGCCGGCCCGGGGGTCGTATGCGGCCCACTACCTGATTTAATATGGCCTGCGGAATTATGCTCAGACCACAAACTTATTTGTTATTCAAATTAAAAGCCCAATGAATACCTCGCCTTTCTGTAATGATTTAACTCACATTGCTTGTGGGACATTTATTTTGAAGGCACGTATAAATAACTGCACGAGGACAGACAGTGACTGACAGGCTGAGACACACACACACACACACCACAGTTACAAATAGTAGCTAGCTAGAAATTGCACAAAAATTTGTTTTTCAAAGATTTCAAAGAAAAGGAAAGCAGACAATAAATGTAGGGTGTTCCAGCGAGAGTGGGCATAAAAATATTTCTTTATTGAGGTATCAGGGAAAGCTGTGTGCAAAGAGAGCATCGCTGTCTTGAAAGACTACAACTTGTCCTGACACTTCCAGACGAAGCATGCAGAGAAATATAGGAATATGTCTTCTGGGCAYAGGGCAAGGGCATCGAAAGAGTAGCTTTCTCAGTTACAAAAGCAGCAAGGACTTTTCACAAAACTGAATTCAGCAAACGACGGAATTGCGAGAGCTAGCTATGCATCTTTAATTATTATTATTTGTTATTTTTATCTTACTTCAAGGTATTTTCTTGAAACGGCATTGTTGGTTAAGGGCTTGTAAGTAATTATTTCACTTTAAGGTCTACACCAGTTGTATTCGGTGCATGTGACAAATACAATTTGATTTGAACTGTCCGACAAAATTGCTAAACATGGCAAGCCATTCGCTGAGGGTGAATTCATTAAAGAATGTTTAATTGACTCTGCAGCAATACTTTGCCTCGAAAAGAAAGAGCTGTTTGAAAATGTTTCCCTGTCAAGACGAACAGTGACACAGTGTGTTGAGGACATCGCAGAGAATATGGAACAACATTTGAAAGACAAGGTAAAGGATTTCATCTATTTCTCATTGGCCCTGGATAAGAGCACTGATGCACGTGACACGGCGCAGTTGTTGATATTCTTACGAAGCATAACCCCAGACTTTGAAATTACAGAGGAGCTTGCTTCAGTGCAGTCAATTAAGAGCACAACAACAGGGAAAGATTTATTGGAGGAGGTTAATAAGTGTGTGAGTTTTAAAAAGTTAGTGTGACCACTGACGGTTGCCCAAACTTGACAGGAAAAAACATTGGCCTTTAGAAAAGGATACAAGATCAAGTAGCTGAGCTGAACCCAGATCAGAAACTTATTTTCCTGCATTGTATTATTCATCAGGTGCTCTGTAAATGTGTTCTGAAAATGAGCCATGTTTTAGATAGCCACGAAAGTGGTAGACTTCATAAGAGCAAAATCTTTAAACCACAGGCAGTTTGTCTCACTGTTGGAAGAGAGTTGGGTCATGCAGATCTCCCCTACCACAAACGTGAGATGGATGAGTTTGGGGATGGTGCTTAAAAGAGTGTGAGACCTGAAGTCGGAGCTGGCAAAATTTTTGCAAATGAAAGGAAAATGTGGATTTCCCTCAACTGCAAGATAAAGAATGGTTGGCTGATTTTGCCTTCACCGTGGACATCATGGCCCTCATGAATGAACTGAATTCCAAACTACAAGGGAAGAGCCTTTTTGCACATCAGATGTACAGCCTTGTCAAAGTCTTCAAGGGAAAATGACTCCTCCTGACCCGCCAAGTAGAAGCCAACAATCTCACCCACCTTCCAACACTACAAGTCTGTTCCCTATCAGATGACCAGCGGGAAAAGAATACATCGCTGCTGCGTGCTTTGAACGGTGAGTTTCATTGTTTTGAGGATTTCAAAGTGTTGGAAGATGACACGCTGTTGGTTTCCTCTCGTTTCACCTTCAAAGTGGATAACGCTCCCACTGACCTGCAACTTGAGCTTATCGATCTTCAGTCTGATGCAGTGATTGGAGAACTATTCAAAACAATGTCACTGACGAGGTTCTATGCATCTCTCGATGAACAAAACTTCCCAAAGATTAGGAGTCATGCTCAGAAGATGTTTGTACTGTTTGGGTCAACCTATGTATGCGAACAGACATTTTCAGTGAGGAAATATAAGATAGCTCATCTCTTACTGACTCCCACCTCTCAGAAATCCTGCGCATAGCAACGTCAGAAACTATCTGACTTCACTGCTCTAGTCAATGCCCATCAGACTTCACTCCTCACACTGATTGAGTAGTTTAAATGTAATGTTGAGCTCTCTCTTTTTCTTGTGTTTTGTGCATACCCGTTAACAAGAGTTCTGTCTGTGGTGCTGAATGCAGTGTACTTTCCCTCCGTGTAGTTCATTGCATGTTTAATAATGAAAATACCTACCAAAAGGAGAACATGGATGTGGTTTATTTCTGTGCATGTTAAAAAAAGATAAATAAGTAGCATATTTGATCGTGATTTACAGTAGATATATCTGTCAACACAGCCATACACATGATGTATAATCCTGTAATATGATTCTGGCCCGCGACGGCAAAAATATAGTCTAATGTGGCCCTCCATGGAAACAATTTCCAAGGCCTGCTCTAGGCATTCTCTCAACCAGCATCATAAGGTAGTCACCTGGAATGCATTTCATATAACATGTGTGCCTTGTTAAAAGTAKATTTGTGGAATTTCTTTCCTTCTTAATGCGTTTGAGACAATCGGTTGTGTTGTGACAAGATGGGGGTGGTATACAGAAGATAGCCCTATTTGGTAAAAGACCAAGTCCATATTATGGCAAGAACAGCTCAAATAAGCAAAGAGAAACGACAGTCCATCATAACTTTAAGACATGAAGGTTAGTCAATCTGTAAAATTTCAAGAACTTTGAATGTTTCTTCAAGTGCAGTCGCAAAAACCATCAAGCGCTATAATGAAACTGGCTCTCATGAGGACCGTCACAGGAAAGGAAGACCCAGAGTCACCCCTGCTGCAGAGGATAAGTTCATCTGAGTTACCAGCCTCAGAAATTGCAGCCCAAATAAATACTTCAGAATTCAAGTAAGTGATATCTCAACATCAACTGTTCAGAGGAGACAAAGTGAATCAGGTCTTCGTGGTCAAATTGCTGATAAGAAACCACCACTAAAGGACACCAATAATAAGAAGAGACTTGCTTGGGCCAAGAAACACGAGCAATGGACATTAGAATGGTGGAAATCTGTCCTTTGGTCTGATAAGTCCAAATTTGCGATTTTTTGGTATCAACCGCCGTGTCTGTGTGAGACGCAGAGTTGGTGAACAGATGATCTCTGCATGTGTGGTTCCCACCGTGAAGCATGGAGGTGGTGGTGTGATGGTGCTTTGCTGGTGACACTGTCTGTGATTTATTTAGAATTCAAGGCACACTTAACCAGCATGGCTACTACAGCATTCTGCAGTGATACYCCATCCCATCTGGTTTGCGCCTAGTGGGACTATAATTTGTTTTTCAACAGGACAATGATCCAACACACCTCCAGGCTTTGTAAGAGCTATTTGACCAAGAAGGAGAGTGATGGAGTGCTGCATCAGATGACCTGGCCTTTACAATCACCCGACCTCAATCCAATTGAGATGGTTTGGGATGAGTTGGACCGCAGATTGAAGGAAAAGCAGCCAACAAGTGCTCAGCATATGTGGGAATTTCTTCAAGACTGTTGGAAAAGCATTCCAGGTGAAGATGGTTGAGAGAATGCCAAGAGTGTGATATGCTGTGGTAGCGGAGGGAGTAGTAAAGTAGAGAATACTGCAAATAGGCAGACGCTTCGGTTGTTTAGCTACCGGAAAGAGGATTCCAGGGAATTTAGCAACACAGCCAATACATATAAAAAATGCAGGGAATTCTGGATAGGGTGAGGAAGTGTAATGGACACCTCAGCACTGTCACCTTTGCTCTGTGGGGGGTTTTGACTCCTGTCACGCAACACATTGATTTCGTAGACYGCGCCGTAAGGCTCAAAAAGCTCCCGCAGCTGTTCCTCTGCCCAGGACCGTGGGATCTGGCCAACAAACATCTTGATAGCATCGATGTCGGGCTGGTCCGGGTGGTCCAGGGTCCCATTCATCTTCTTTGCCCTGAGAGAGAAAGAGAACGGTTGTTATAATATGGCTACATGACGTGAACTAGGGCAACAGAAGCTACATTTAACAAATAGTCTTCCCCAGTGGTACCTTAAATATGTCCCTGCTGGAAATAACCAAATTGCATAATACACTAAGCTGGAAGCTTCACAAAATGGTGCCTTCTGAGCAAGGGCTGTTTTGCAGAAAGGTACAATCAAGTGTAGACTATTTCAGTAGCACTGCATAACTTGTAGTCAAGTAAAGTTGTTAAGTGTCAGTTGAAAGAGATGATGTGACTGAGGAAACATTCTAAAATGCATACAAAAACATACAGCACCAAATGCATACTGCCAGCAGAGAAATGACCTATGCAACTAAGACCAATAGCTCTAAAGAGAATGATGTTGAATGTGACATTTGTTTTGAGAGATCTGATCTTTCATAACCAAACAATGATTTATTTTATGTAATATTGAAGGCTGCACAGAACAAAAGAACATCAAGTCCATCCATAATGTGAATGAATTAATAGAAAAGCCATTTAAATATCATTTGAATTTGTGCAAGCACAAACCAACTAGGTTTTCAGTTGACAAACACCTACCTCCATATCATCAGAGAAATCCAATCAAGACTGTCTAACCTAACCTAAGTAGTCAAATTCTGACTAGGCTAATTCTATTTTTATGCATTCAGACACCATATTCAGTGTTTAAGCCAATATCACATTTCGAACACAAATGTAAGACAGATTTATTGAGATTGCACAAAAGATTTCAAATAGGACAGGAATATATCAAGGTACCAAAGTGGGGGGATAAGTGAGCACTAATGATTGATAATAGGATGATCCATTACTAAAAATAGGCCAGAAGGTAGGTTTAGAGGATATCCCTAAAACTAAAACAAGAAAGTGGCATAATCAAGGAAATTGAGGGAGAGGAGAATGATAGTGATATTCTTTTGAASTTCTTTTGAACTTCAAAAGTTGGTAGGAATGAAGTGCATTCGGAAAGTATTCAGACCTTGACTTTTAACCACATTTTGAAATGTTAAAGCCTTATTCTAAAATTGATTAAAWWYWWWYWTTTTTTTCATCAACCTACACATAATATTCCATACTGACAAAGCAAAAAACGTTTTTTTAGAAATATTTGCAATTGTATTAAAAAAAGAAAATCTCACATTTACGTAAGTATTCAGACCCTTTACTCAGTACTTTGTTGAAGCACCTTTGGCAGCAATTACAGCCTCGCGTCTTCTTGGGTATGACGCTACAAGCTTGGCACAACTGTATTTGGAGAGTATCTCCCATTCTTCTCTGCAGATCCTCTCAAGCTCTGTCAGGTTGGATGGGGAGTGTCGTTGCACAGCTATTTTCAGATCTCTCCAGAGATGTAGGATTGGGTTCAAGTCCAGGCTCGAGCTGGGCCACTCAAGGACATTCAGAGACATGTCCCGAAGCCACTCCTGCGTTCTAGGGAAGGGTACCAAAACATTTCTGCAGAATTTGAAGGTCCCCAAGAACACAGTGGCCTCCATCATTGTTAAACGGAAGTAGTTTGGAACCGCCTAGACTCCTAGAGCTGGCCGCCCAGCCAAAGGGAGCAATCAGGGGTGATGGGCCTTGGTTAGGGAGGTGACCAAGAACCCGATGGTCACTCTGACAGAGTTCCAACATCTCTGGAGAGATCTGAAAATAGCTGTGCAACGACGCTCCCCATCCAACCAGAGTGGCGCAGCGGTCTAATGCACTGCATCTCAGTGCTAGAGGCGTCACTACAGACCCTGGTTCGATCCCAGGCTGTATCACAACTGGCTGTGATCGGTAGTCGCATAGGGCGGCGCACAACTGGCCCAGCGTCGTCTGGGTCAGGCCGTCATTATAAAATAAGAACTTGTTCTTAACTGACTTGCCTAGTAAAAATACAAATCTGTGCCTCAACACAATCGTGTTTCGGAGCTCTACGGACAATTCCTTCGACCTCAAGGCTTGGTTTTTGCTCTGACAGGCACTGTCAACTGTGGGACCTTAAATAGACAGATGTGCACCTTTCCAAATCATGCCCAAACAATTTAAATTTACTACAGGGCAACTCCAATCAAGTTGTAGAAACAGCTCAGGGAGGATCAATGGATAGGGGATGAACCTGAGCTCAATTTAAGAGTCTCATAGCAAACGGTCTGAATACTAAGATATCTGTTTTACTTTTTTTTTTTTGTCTAAAAACCTGTTTTTGCTTTGTCATTATGGGGTATTGTGTGTAGAGTGATGAGGAACATTTATTTAATCCATTATAGAATAATGCTGTAACGTAACAACATTTTCAAAAAGTGAAGGGGTCTGAACACTTTCCGAATGCACTGTACATTGAGAAAGACCGAGAGAGTACGGAGAGAGAGTGGATACCATTTTTATGTCTCTGCATCCAGTATAAAGGAAGTTAAGAGGTAGTTTCCATAGACTTTCCAAACAATGCTAGTTAGCAACTTCCTTCAAACTGCACACAGACGTAAGAATTATATCCACGAGTTCATCGGACTCGAATTGCCAAAATCCTTTAGTATCACTTTAAGGATACCAGGAAATATGATCTCAACGGACACAAAACTGCCTATTGAAATGTCATGACAAGAGTTCACTTTTTAGTCATTGAAGGACATTCTGGTCCAAGGTAAAACTGTGCCCTCCAATTAAGCATGGTTTGTGCTTAATTGTTTGTGCTCAAAATATTTTTGTAATCAATGTTTAATTTTTTTTTAAATGCAGTCAACGTGTGCACTAGGTTAATAGATAAAACAGATTGCGTTCTCCTGATTATTTTTCATTATGAAGTTTACCAAACAGCTGATTGAGCCGGTCAGGTGTTTGTTTACAAAGAAGTACAATGAGCAAATGGGAGCTGTGTGAGGAGAGTCACTCCTGTGCAGTGCAACTTAAGTGAGGTGATGAAGTTACACTTAGTTCTATGACATTCACAACTGTTGGCCAGCTATATGTTATAGCTATTTAGTTAACTTTCTAAAAATGTGCCAAATTAATTCTCTCCAGCTGTTTATTTGGTTTGCTAACTTGCTAGCCAAGTGGCTATTGCAAGATCAAGCATCTGAATCTTGGTAACAGCAGAGACAATCCCCTGATTGATTAAGATATATAGTTGAAGTTTACATACACCTTAGCCAAATACATTTAAACTCAGTTTTTCACAACTCTTGACATTTAATCCAGGTAAAAAGTCCCTGTTTTAGGTCAGTTAGGATCACCACTTTATTTTAAGAATGTGAAATGTCAGAATAATAGGAGAGAGAATGATTTATTTCAGCTTTTATTTCTTTCATCACATTCCCAGTGGGTCAGAAGTTTACATACACTCAATTAGTATTTGGTAGCATTGCCTTTAAATTGTTTAACCTGGGTCAAACGTTTTGGGTAGCCTTCCACAATAAGTTGGGTGAATTTTGGCCCATTCCTCCTGACAGAGCTGGTGTAACTGAGTCAGGTTGGTAGGTATCCTTGCTCGCACACACTTTTTCAATTCGGCCCACACATTTTCTATGGGATTGATGTCAGGGCTTTGTGATGGCCACTCCAATACCTTGACTTTGTTGTCCTTTAGCCATTTTGCCACAACTTTGGAATTTCGCTTGGGGGTCATTGTCCATTTGGAAGACCCATTTGTGACCAAGCTTTAACTTCCTGACTGATGTCTTGAGATGTTGCTTCAATATATCCACAATTTTCCATCCTCATGATGCCATGTATTTTGTGAAGTGCACCAGTCCCTCCTGCAGCAAAGCAACCCCACAACATGATGCTGCCACACCCGTGCTTCACGGTTGGGATGGTGTTCTTCACTTGCAAGCCACCCCCTTTTTACTCCAAACATAACGATGGTCATTATGGCCAAACAGTTCTATTTTTGTTTCATCAGACCAGAGGACATTTCTCCAAAAAGTATGATCTTTGTCTCCATGTGCAGTTGCAAACCGTAGTCTGGCTTTTTTACAGCGGTTTTGGAGCAGTGGCTTCTTCCTTGCTGAGTGGCCTTTCAGGTTATGTTGATACAGGACTGGTTTTACTGTGGATATAGATACTTTTGTACCCATTTCCTCCAGCATCTTCACAAGGTCCTTTGCTATTGTTCTGGGATTGATTTGCACTTTTCGCACCAAAGTCTGTTCATCTCTAGGAGAAAGAACGCGTCTCCTTCCTGAGCGGTATCACGGCTGCGAGGTCCTATGGTGTTAATACTACAGTACTATTGTTTGTACAGATGAACATGGTACCTTCAGGCGTTTGGAAATTGCTCCCAAGGATGAACCAGACTTGTGGAGGTCTACAATTTTTTTCTGAGGTCTTGGCTGATTTCTTTAGATTTTTCCATGATGTCAAGCAAATAGGCACTGAGTTTGAAGGTAGGCCTTGAAATACATCCACAGGTACACCTCCAATTGACCCCAATGATGTAAATTAGCCTATCAGAAGCTTCTAAAGCCATGACATCATTTTCTGGAATTGTCCAAGCTATTTAAAAAGGCACAGCCAAAYTCTGACTCACTGGAATTGTGATACAGTGAATTATAAGTTAAATAATCTGTCTGTAAACAATTGTTGGAAAAATTACTCATGCACAAAGTAGATGTCCTAACCGACTTGCCAAAACTATAGTTTTTAACAAGACATTTGTGGAGTGGTAAGACCACGAAATATGTAGTCTACGGTATGCATAAACTTCAAAAACTTCAAAACATACTTGTTTTAAAGCCTCTGACATGTACAATAACTACTGATTGTAAGTCGATCTAGATAAAAGCAGCAGCTAAATTAATAAAATCCAACTACACTGCAAAAGAAATACAGACTCTGAACCATTATGGGGGACACTTGGGGAGTATGCACCTGTTGAAAACTCGCTCTTCTACCGTTTTCCCATTCGACATCTACATATCAAATTTAAAGTACCAAGTTTTGGAATGGAACATTATGGCAAGCACAAAAAATGTCAAGTCACAAGCTGGTACCAAACTACAGATCAAGAAATTGAGTATCAATATAGACTGATGCTGAAAACACATGACTGAATACGAGGTGGATCCAATATATCAAACAGGTAACATTATAGCCTACTCCCCCCACCAACATGACACCAAAACTAATGTAAAAAACTAAACCTCAAATTAATTTCTGAAAAGCACTTTAGCAATAGGCTATTAACCCTTTGCTAGAAAGAAGAAAAACTACTTACACAGGACTAGAATTCAAAGAGCAATGGTCCACCATCATCTCTGGCAAAAAATCCAGTTTAAAAGAGGCCATGTTTTTGTGTTTCTCCCCTTTTCCAAAGTAAAAAAAAAAAAAGATAGCTCACTTTTTCACACCAGAAAATAAGTCAAGATACACAGCAAATTACTAGAGCCTGCTCAGAAACTTTTCTTCAAGAGTGTGAACTTGTGGAAAGAAGCATAGGAGAGGCTGTTGTGGAAAAACTATGGCGAAACTACATGGAGGCTGATGCAAAACTACGAGAAGTAACAAAAAATGGTAAAGAACCGACAAATTCAATTAATTGGACAACGGTGAAACTTTGAACCAGAGTAGAACACACAACAAATCCTCACTGTCCAACAAACTGGGTCTAGATTAACAGAAGAGTAGGCAGGCCACTGAAAGCTGTGGCCCTGGGTCCCACAAAAAAAAGTGCTGATGGGCTGGGGCTTTTTGTGAGCATTTCTCTTAGCCAAGCAGAACTGGGTGCAGCGTCAGATAAATAGAGTGTCAGATTGATGCTGATAAGGACGAGTGACTGTCCGGAATGAATGGGGAACGGGAGCGAGCTGGTAATCCCTGCACTAATATGAAGCTGGGAGACAATCAGGTTCCGGCACTGGGACTCGGTCACCCTGTTGTTCTGTGGCAGTGGGTGGGTGGGGGCTGGGTCATATGACATTGGTCGCATTAACTCCCCACCCTAACCCCCTGACCTTAGGAAACCCACAGGCATGGCAGAGAACACATAAACAAGGAGGGAAACCGGMGTTAACAACCTTTGCAGTGGATGGCTCTATAACCTTTCCCTTTCTTTTGTTTGCGCCATCACAACAACCAGAGGGGTTTCAAAACCACTATTACGATTTAATACACCCCACTTAAATTATAGAAAACACTGCTTTCAAGCTTTCTTGACCATTTCTATACAATGTTTCCCTTGGTCCAACTGAGATATACCGTGTGACTAACATATTTCAGATAATTACTATAGCTCCCGCCTTGGGCCAATCAGTGTCATTTTGTAAATGCCAGATCTCTATGGCAAGACGCATCATTCACCCACATTTCGTCAAAATCGGCCCAGTGTGGTCTGAGATATAGCATGTGGGAATGTTCCTGGGTTGGTGGGAAGCATGCACGCACACAAGCGTTTGATGAAAGCAACGTCTATGTGGGAACATTATGAAATACATCTAAACTGAACAATAATATAAAACGCAAAATGCAACAATTTCAAAGATTTTACTGAGGTACAGTTCATATAAGGAAATCACTCAATTGAAATAAATTCAATAGGCCCTAATACATGGATTTCACGACTGGTAATACAGATTTGCATCTGTTGGTCACYGATACTTTTTTTAAGGTAAGGGCGTAGATCAGAAAATCAGTCAGTATCTGGTGTGACCACCATTTTCCTCATGCAGCGCGAGAGATCTCCTTCGCATATAGTTAGTTGATCAGGCTGTTGATTGTGGCCTGTGTAATATTGTCCCACTCCTCTTCAATGGCTGTGCGAAGTTGCTGGATATTGGCGGGAACTGGAACACGCTGTCATACARGTAGATCCAGAGCGTCCCAAACATGCTCAATGGGTGACATGTCTGGTGAGTTTATAAGCCATTGAAGAACTGGGATATTTTCAGCTTCCAGGAATTGTGTACAGATCCTTGCGATATGGGGCCGTGCATTATCATGCTGAAACATGAGGTGATGGCGGCGGACAAATGCCACAACAATGGACCTCAGGGTCTCGTCACAGTATCTCTGCTGCATTCAAATTGCCATCAATAAAATGCAATGGTGTTAGTTTTCTGTAGCTTATGCCTGCCCATATCATAACCCTACCACCACCATGGGACACTCTGTTTATAACGTTGACATCAGCAAACCGCTCGCCCACACGACGTCTGCTCGGTACAGTTGCAAGTAGGATTCATCCGTGAAGAGCACGCTTCTCCTGCGTGCCAGTGGCCATCGAAGGTGAGCATTTGCCCACTGAAGTCAGTTATGATGCCAAAATGCAGTCAGGTCAAGAGCCTGGTGAGGACAACAAGTTGCAGAAATTCTTCGGTTGTGCAAATCAAGTTTCATCAGCTGTTTGGGTGGCTGGTCTCAGACGATCCCGCAGGTGAAGAAGCCGCATGTGGAGGTCCCCGGGCTGCCGTGGTTACCTGTGGTCTGCGGTTGTGAGGTCGGTTGGATGTACTGCCAAATTCTCAAAAACGACATTATAGGCAGCTTATGGTAGAGAAATTAACATTAAATTCTCCTGCAACAGCTCCGGCGGACATTCCTGCAGTCAGCATGCCAATTGCCCGCTCCCTCTAAACTTGAGACATCTGCGGCATTGTGTTGTGACAAAACTGCACATTTTAGAGCGGCGTTTAAAGCGGAGAAGTAACAGTTTGGACGCTACAGACAGAAGTTGGGGGGGGGGGGTTGTAGAGCAAAACGGAGAACACCATAACGAGTGAGTCTATTTAAAACATAATAGTTTGTAGTCCAAACTGTTSGGATGCTTCCGATGATTTTGTGAGAAGATGGATTTTCGGTATGTCTCATGGTCTGACAAATACCGCTCCATCTATCACCTTTCACCGCAGATGCGGAAGTGCGACATCGGCGGATTGAGACAGATGCAATGCAACAACAAAAAAATCCCTAGTTTAAAACAGACCGATTTTTATGGGGATTTTTTTAGATGCTAATTAGATTCACTGTGGCGCGGACATCGACTCTAGTGGGTTAAAATCGGCCCAGTGCTGTCAGAGATATCACGTACGAACAAACTAATGTACGAAAGCACTAACAGACGGAGACAGATCCACAGTTCCCTTCCCGATTTCATCATGGTGGACAACAAGTAGACTACACAGACAGACATGATATGGGGAATAGGAGACATTGGCCTAACTTATGAATGCATACTGATTAATGGCATATAGTGGTGTAGAACTAAGCTATTGTCACCATGTGTCTAAGTGTTGTCACGATACCAAAATTMACTTCGAAACCAAGTTTAGTATCACGACAGTGTTTCCGCAGCAGTCATTTTACTGTGGCGCTGTGCCACACCAAAATCATTGCCGCCAGACCAAAATAATAACTCTGCCGAGGCACACTTTGAAGATGCTAGATCTATCCACATTTACTTTTCCTCTGCAAACAAAACAAGTAATGAATAGGAAAATCAGATGGGCCCCATATGATATTTTATCCATTTACTTAGTTGGCTTGTTGTGTGTTCTATGCGAGAGAAATATTCCTCGAGGCGCATTCAAGTTGCGAGTGCCATAGGGAGGGACAAGCAGTCAACGCACAACAATACTTGCAATTGCGAAAATTGCCGTTTTAAATGGCCTTTGTTGAAAAGGGGGGGATCCCAGCTTTGCATTCCAACTTTATTTCTCAACTCCTAAATATACCGAACTGCACAATTTTCAACTGAGTTTTTAGCAGCAGTGCAATTCTCTCCAAATGCATAGGGGAGAGTGGGGCTAAATGTAACGGGTCAATTGTAGGGTAAAACGCCACCATCGCTCCTGGAGGACATGAGCCCTAGGATCATGCCTCAGGACTCCCTGGCAGTCCCCAGCCAACCTGGTCATGCTGCTGCTCCAGTTTCAACTGTTCTGCCTGCGGATATGGAACCCTGACCTGTTCACCGGACGTGCTACCTTGTCCCGGCCCTGCTGTTTTTGACTTTCTCTCTCTACTGCACCTGCTGTCTCGACCTCTGAATGCTGAACTGACATTTACTCCTGAGGTACTGACCTGTTGCACTCTCTGATTATTATTTGACCATGCTGGTCATCTATGAACGTTTGAACAAATCGGTCCTTAAAATGGCCATGTACTGTTATAATCTCCACCCGGCACAGCCAAAAGAGGACTGGCCAACCCTCAGAGCCTTGTTCCTCTAGGTTTCTTCCTAGGTTCCTGCCTTTCTAATGAGTTTTTCCTAGCCACCGTGCTTCTACATCTGCATTGCTTGCTGTTTGAGATTTTTAGGCTGGGTTTCTGTATAGCACTTTGTGACATCTGCTGATGTAAAAAGGGCTTTTTAAATAAATGTGATTGAGCCATTGACAAAATGTAGACAGATTACTTTTTTGTTGTTGTGCAAAAGTTGTGGCAACCAGGGAAAGTGTTGGGAGGGAAGAAAATTGTGACATTAAGTGGTTTCTGTAATAAGTACAGGCAGGGGGCGTATTACCCCGGTTGTCCGTTACCCCAATTTAACCAAGTTGGCCTACAATACAGTATATTCACTGTGTTTATGAAAAACATTTTTAGACATAAAATTCATCAATAGGATGCTAACTAGTTAAATATCACATTTGGGACTAGGCTAATGATTAGCCCAAAAGGTTGAACGCAGGGTTTGAGCCCTGAACGCTGATTGGCTGACAGCCGTGGTATATTAGACCGTATATTTTTACTGCTATAATTACATTGGTAGCTAGTTTATAATAGAAATAAGGCACCTCAGGGGTTTGCGGTATAGGGCCAATATACCACGGCTAAGGGCTGTGTCCAGGCACTCCGCTTGTGCCTAAGAACAGCCCTTAGCCGTGGAATATTGGTCATATACCACACCCACTATGCCTTATTGCTTAAATACGCAACCCCATSCTTCAGCCTATTTATTTATAGTTTATTTATGCTTCATCAGTTGGCCTACTGGTTATAATGCTTATTGCTAATGGCATACCTCTTAATATGGACCAAGCATAGGCTATATGCATGGTCCAATATGTACAAATAAATTTGAACAAATAATTTCACCAATATGTTATTGGGCTCAGTTCCGTAAGTGGAAAATATATTTTAGATGGTGTCAGCATAATTTAATTGTAATTTATTTTGGAGTAAAATATCCTTTTAAAAAAATCACCTGAGCTTCTCAAGTCCTTCTACATAAAAATATCTGAGGGGTACACCGGACCCCCCAAAACAAGAGGGGGAGGAACCCGCACTTCAACAGTTTATGGTGGAAATCAGCTTTGAAATCAGCATGTTGTGTGTTATTTATATTATCAATTGATGTTGTCTTGCTAGCTTACAGCTGAAGCTAAGTTAGCTTACAAAGCTGAAAGCTACTGGTATCTTCTCGCATTGTAAAGTGTTCTAGCCTTTATGGACATTGTTTGGCAAAAACTATTAACAGTTTKAACATTTCTACATGCAGTGTCGCATTATTCAAGTGTGTCAATTTCTGTGCGTCATGAGTTGGGAGCAAACATGATGTAGCCCAGACTCCTAGTGCAGGCTAGCAACGAGTAAGTGGAGCAGGCACAGTGCGTGCGCCTCGCACTATACGGGGGACATTGGCTGTGCAGAGAGAGTTGATCCGAGACACACATTTGACACAAGTACCGAAATAAAAATTCCTGTACCTTTTCAATACTAGAACATGAAAAACAGTTTGGTACTGAAGTTTCAGTATACAGCGCAACACTAGTGTCTACATTATAGAATAGCAGATGCGGGAGTCATTTTCTAAAATGTCTGCTCGAAACATCCTGAGGCCTTTCAACTTTAGAATCTTGATACACTACCATGCTTCACATGCAATTCTTAACCACTACTTGTAGGCCCAACTAGTATCTACTACTATAGTGTCCTTGTGAATGAGCCCTTGCGTGGCATGTCAAACCAAAGCATACCAGTGTAGGCAGAGGGTCCATTGAAGGGGAAAAAGCAAGGGAGAGAAAGAGTTCTTACCCTCCCATGGTGGGTACCTCCAGGGCAGTGTGGGGAAGCTCACATTGTGGCTGCCCATGCTGCTCCGTGGACAGGTACAAGACTTCAGCGTCGATGCTATCCATCCAGTGCCTTTCACAATCACTACAGAAATACACCAAACAGCACAGGACAAACATGATACTCATGAGTCACAAGAAAAACAAACAGTGGATGGAAAGGACTTACAGTGACTGAGACAAAGACAGTTTGACAGAGGAAAAAGTGTAACATGCATGTGGAAGATATGAAAGAAATCGAAATGTACATGACAAAATTGGAGACGTAAGAATGATTTTAAAACAAATGAATTACAGGCACTGCATGTCGGCTAGACTGTGCATAGACATTCTTTCTGGATGCAAACAAGGGCAGGCAACCTAGAGAACGTTACATAGAATGCACAGCTACTAGAGTAGAGTGATTTGACTTATTGCGTTAAAAGACGATATGAAATGAGTGAACCTAAAAATACTGCCATCTCCTTGGCCTACATTTAAAAAAGGAATTGCTAGTCTGAGTTACTTTGTGCTTCTCTGAATAATTTGCACAACAAAGTCAAGGGATGAGAGAAGCTAGGTCAATGTGTTATCAATCTATGAACAAGGCATTTGTTTAGATTACAACTACCCTGGGGTGTAAAGGTGAAAWACTGCTTTCTGACACGAAGTACACCGACATATACAATTCGCTAGCTGTGTTGTTGAAAGGCTCCAAGATTCAGGACTGTTTACAAGGCAGATGTCCATAGCTACGCCATCATGCCAAAAAGTGTTTAAAGTAGGGATGCACTACATAAATTGGTAAGCATATCGGAATCGGCCGATATTAGCTAAAAATCTCAACTTCAGCCCGATGTCCAGTTTAACGCCGATGTGCAAAACCGATGTCAAACAAACACAGTGACAGTGCGCACCAAGGAAGAGAGGCCACAGACAGAGCTGAAACTTCACTGCTTGACATGTATGATGAAATAACTTTTTGATCAGTGTGTGTGTACAGTACCTTGCAAAAGTATTGGCATTTTTCCTATTTTGTTGCATTACAACCTGTCATTGAAATGGATTTTTATTTGGATTTCATGTAATGGACATCCACAAAATAGTCCAAATAGGTGAAGTGAAAAAAATAATAAATGAAAAGTGGTCCGTGCATATGTATTCACCCCCTTCGCTATGAAGCCCCGAAATAAGATCTGGTGCAACCAATTCCCGTCAGACATCACATAATTAGTTAAATAAAGTCCACCTGTGTGCAATCTAAGTGTCACATGATCTCAGTATATATACACACAACCCCTGTTCTGAAAGACCCCAGAGTCTGCAACACCACTAAGCAAGCGGCACCATGAAGACCAAGGAGCTCTCCAAACAGGTCAGGGACAAAGTTGTGGAGAAGTACAGATCAGGGTTGGGTTATAAAAAATATCAGAAACTTTGAACATCCCACAGAACACCATTAAATCCATTATTATAAAAATTGAAAGAATACGGCACCACAACAAACATGCCAAGAGAGGGCTGCCCACCAAAACTCACAGAGCAGGTAAGGAGGGCATTAATCAGAGGCAACAAAGAGACCAAAGATAACCCTGAAGGAGCTGCAAAGCTCCACAGCGGAGATTGGAGTATCTGTTCATAGACCACTTGAAGCCGTACATTCCACAAATCTAGGCTTTGCAGAAGAGTGGCCAGAAAATAGCTATTGCTTAAAGAAAAAAATAAGAAAACACATTTGGTCTTCGCCAAAAGGCATGTAGAAGACTCCAAACATATGGAAGAAGGTATTCTAGTTAGATGAGACTAAAATTGAGATTTTTGGCCATCAAGGAAAACGCTATGTCTGGCACAAACAACAACTCCCATCACCCCGAGAACATCATCCTCACAGTGAAACATGGTGGTGTCAGCATCATGCTGTGGGGATGTTTTTCCATCGGCAGGGACTGGGAAACTGGTCAGAATTGACGGAATGATGGATGGCGCTAAATACAGGGAAATACTTGAGGAAAACTGGTTTCGGTCTTCCAGAGATGAGACTGGGACTGAGGTTCACCTTCCAGCAGGACAATGACCCTAAGCATACTGCTAAAGCAACACTTGAGTAGTTTAAGGGGAAACATTTAAAAGTCTTGGAATGGCCTAGTCAAAGCCCAGAKCTCAATTCAATTGAGAATCTGTGGTATGACAAAGATTGCTGTACACCAGCAGAACCCATCGAACTTGAAGGAGCTAGAGCAGTTTTGCCTTGAAAAATGGGCAAAAATCCCAGTGGCTAGATGTTCCAAGCTTATAGAGACGTACCCCAAGAAACTTGCAGCTGTAAATGCTGCAAAAGGTGGCTCTACAAAGTATTGACTTTAGGGGGGTGAATAGTTATGCACACTCAAGGTATTTTTTTCTGTCTTATTTCTTGTTTGTTTCACAATAAWAAAATATTTTACATCTTCAAAGTGGTAGGCATGTTGTGTAAATCAAATGATATGACCCCCCAAAAAATCTATTTTAATTCCAGGGTGTAAGGCAACAAAATAGGAAAAATGCCAATGGGGTGAATACTTTCGCAAGCCACTGTATGTGTTTCAACTATTTAACTGTACTAGAATGCTTAAAAGGCAGCAAAACTTTTAAATATCAGTTCTCTGTATCGTTTTCGTATCATTTGATTTACACAACATGCCTACCACTTTGAAGATGCAAAATATTTTTTGTGAAACAAACAAGACATGCTCCGGTACTTTGGCGACTAGTATATATTTTTTAAACCTCCCACTTTGGGCTGGATGTGTCAATATGTTCATACATGTATAAACTACGAGCAGAATTACTGTTATACCTCAATTAGCCACGAAATCCCTAGGTCGAAAGCAACTGTTTTCTGGAAGCCGTGCAGTGCCATTTTCTCTACATTTCCTCCCACGTGGGCCTGCCCCCTAGCAATTAGAGATATGGCCAATGACCTTCAGCCCCTTGCCATTTGAGTGACAGCTAGCAAGATGCACACACAGTAGAGAGAGAGCAATGACGTGGTGCACATAGTCGGGGACTATTTTTGGGAAGTGTTTTTTTGCTTGTGGGCGCTACTTTCAGAACTACTGACTAAAAAGTATACAAAAGTACTAGAGATCGCCTCCCGAATGGCGCAGTGGTCTAAGGCAGTTCATCGCAGTGCTTGAGGCGTCGCTATAGACCCGGGTTCGATCCCAGGCTGTATCACAGCCGGCCGTGACCGGGAGACACATGAGGCTGGGCACAATTGGCCCAGCGTCGTCCGGGTTAGGGGAGGGTTTGGCCAGCCAGGATTTCCTTGTCCCATCGCACTCTAGCGACTCCTTGTGGGCCGGGCTTCTGCAAGCTGACTTTGGTTGCCAGCTGGACGGTGTTTCCTACTACACATCGTTTACTTAATAAACACCAATAAGAAAGAGTGTCCTTGATACTACTCAACTATAAATTGTGCAGGTTGTCCATGACTCAAGTGAAAACGACATTAGATAAGAGAAAATCATAGGCCTCTAATCTCAGACAAGCATGTGTTCACTTTGTTGTTGTCAAAACTGTTGCATCCCAGCAACACACATAATTGTTGAGAATGCCTTATCTTTTCACATGTCCAATTCATTTTCTGAACCAAGCAATGCACCAATCCTGGGTTATGAATTATTGATCCGTCCTCAGTAAAGTCATGCAATGAGTCCTATCTAACTGTAATATCTCTGCTGTCTGGCTTGATTGTTGTTAATGTACAAAGCACAGGGCCCAGAGGGTTTAAAGCAGGGGTCATCAACTAGATTCAGCAGCGGGCTGCTTCTTCTTGAGCGGATGGTCGGGGGGCCGGAACATAATTATAAATCATTTGTACTCTGCAAATTGACGCAAGAAGCACAAACAGATATTCTATTTGACAAGAACAATCATTTCAAACCTTGATTACATTGGTACACAATCACGTCTCTATTTATGAGCGGAAATACTTGGGAAAAGATTTCCTAAATTAAAATCATTTTGGAGGTGAATTCCTAGTGACTTTACAGTCTTTAATTTCCAAAAACGATAAAAAATGTAAAATGTGGCCCGCCAGTTCACGACCCCTGGTTTACAGGTACACGTTAGCAAGCCTGGTATTTGTCCAATAGTACTGAGCGATAACTGCTTTTTGAAAACAGTTCAGTTTCGGTTTGATTKTTWTTTTTRTTTTTTTTWATATCAAGGTTTTTAATTTCAGTGTCGCTGATTTTTGAGGAACATTAAATGCACCAAAACATTTAATAAAAGTCCCATGATGGTAGTGACTGACTGCCCATTACGGCTTATCACTTAAACATAATTTATTCACGTTACTTTAATATTTCAGTTGTGTATATACTATAGTGAACAAAAATAAACGCAACATGCAAGAATTTCTAGGATTTTACTGAGGTACAGTTCACATAAGGAAATCAGTCAATTGAAATAAATGCATTAGGCCCTAATCTATGGATTTCACATGACTGGGCAGGGGTGCAGCAATGAGTGGGCCAGGGAGGGCATAGGCCCACCAACTTGGGAGACTTCCTCAAAACTTGAGACATCCGTGGCATTGTGTTGTGACAAAACTGCACATTTTAGTGTGGCCTTTTACTGTCCCCAGCACAAGGTGCACCTGTGTAATAATCAGGCTGTTTAGTCAGCTTCTTGATATGCCACACCTGTCAGGTGGATGGATTATCTTGGCAAAGGAGAAATGCTCGCTAACAAGGAAGTAAACAAATTTGTGCACAAATTGAGAGAATTAATATTTTTATGCGTATGGATAATTTATGGGATCTTTTATTTCAGCTCATGAAACATGGGTCCAACACTTTACATGTTGGGTTTATATTTTTGTTCAGCATAAATGTGTTCTATTTGAGGTCTTTATTATTTCATTCCAAGTCATAATCTTATCTCTATAGAGCTAAGGATTATACTGTCTGACAAAACACCGATTTTAGTAGCTATAAAACGTAAATAAGGCATTTTTTAAAACCTTTATTTAACTAGGCAAGTCAAATTCTTATTTACAATGACGGTCTAGGAACAGTCGGTTAACTGTCTTGTTCAGGGGCAGAACAACAGATTTTTACCTTGTCAGCTCGGGGATTTGATCTTGCAAACTTCCGGTTACTGGCCCAACGCTCTAACCACTAGCCTACCTGCCGTCCCGGCATACTTATATGACTGCTGAATACCAACTCTCAATCAGGTAGATCGGTACTGGTACCCCCTGTATATAGCCTCGTTATTGTTATTTTATCGTTTGTCTTTTTTTTTTTTTTTACTTTACTAAGTAAATATTTTCTTAACTCTTATTTTTCTTAAAAATGCATTGTTGGTTAAGGTACCTGTTGTATTCGGCACATGTGACAAATAACATTTTATTTGGTTTTTGCATTTTCAGGTAGACATACCTCGCGAAGCAACTGCCCTCTATCCCTCTTGATTGTGCATTCTTCTGTCTCCATGCCCACACAGGCTGGATATTATATGTGGAATGGATTATGATCAATGTAGTTAATTACCACGTTTTCTGCGCTAAACTATGTAGAATATTTGCCTGTTGGAAAGTACAAACCCCTACTGCATTGCACAGTTTGGGCTTGATCTGATTGATCTCTAGAGAAACTGCGCATTGAGCTCAGAAAAAAATTAAACTAAATGGAATTCAAAGAACTGAACCAACCTCGGTCAATTAGTTGGTTTAAAAATGGAAAAATAAACATGTCGGTAATTTTRTCCCCCTCACTATTGTCCAGATAAAATAGTTAAGAATCAGGATAGATATTTTCATGGGGTGAATTGGTTTTGATCTGTAAACAAGATTGATGTTGTGTTGTTGGTTTTACACTGGTGATCAACTTTTTGGATCACTAGTGTAAAACCATACCCACCAAGACACTAAAATGGTTAAGGCCGGTGGCTAGAGGCAGTTCAGAGAGAAATGCATTTAGTTCTAATTTGTCTAGTAGCTCGCCACCTGCTAAATACTTACATTGAAAGAAGACACAAAAAAGGCAGATATTTATTACTAATGGCAGACCACTCTCTCCTTGGCTGCAATAGCAGCAACCAAACGGCTATTATGGAGGGTAATACATTTGTCTTTGAGAGTGGCTCTGCCGTCAAAAAATGTAATCCTCTGCTCTACTGGGAGTAGTATAGCTGGATACCAAAGATAGACAGGGGRGGGGATACTAGGGGATGGGTCCAGAACATTCAGACGACCAAACAAGGAACCTGGGAGTTGCCATGAATAGACACTACTAATAAAACAGTTGCTAAGGAGGTTGGCAGTCTTGCAGGGTTACAACTAGGGTTGCAAAGGGTCCAACATTTTCTGGAAAGTTWACTTTTTTGGGCTAGGGGGAAGTATTTTGAAGTCTGGATGACAAGCGTGCCCAAAGTAAACTGCCTGTTACTCAGGCCCAGAAGATAGGATATGCATATAATTGGTAGATTTGGATAGAAAACACTGAAGTTTCTAAAACTGTGAAAATAATGTCTGTGTATAACAAAACTGATATGGCAGGAAAACCCGAGGAAAATCCATCCAGGAAGTGGGATGTTTTTTGATGTGAGTGGTTTTCCATTGAAAGCCTATTGAGTTTAAAAAGGGGTTAGGGCCCAGATTGCAGTTCCTATGGCTTCCACTAGATGTCAAGTCTTTAGACATGGTTTCAGGCATGATTTCTGAAAAACGACGAAGAATAAGACCTTTTGGTCAGTGGTCTAAGGATTCATACAGTACTGGTTTGCGTGTGTGACTGTGTGCGCGCTCTTCGTTCTTTTTCCTTTCTATTGAATACGCTTTTGTCCGGTTGAAATTTTATCGATTATTTAGATAATTGACACCCTGCGGATTAGTTATAAACATCGTTTGACATGTTTCGACGAACTTTACCGGTACTATTAGGATGTATTCGTCTGCATGTTTTGACCGCCTTTGAGCGAGTGGATTACTGAACAAAACGTGCCAACAAACAGAGTTTTGGGGATATAAAGAAGGACTTTATCGAACAAAAGGACAATTTGTTATGTAGCTGGGACCCTTGTGATTGCAACCAGATGAAGATCTTCAAAGGTAAGCGATTTATTTTATTGCTATTTCTGACTTTCGTGACTCCTCTGCTTGGTTGGAAAATGTTTGTATGCTTTTGTAAGCGGGGCGCTGTCCTCAGATAATCGCATGGTATGCTTTCGCCGTAAAGTCTTTTTGAAATCTGACAAAGCGGCTGGATTAACAAGAAGTTAATCTTTTAACCGATGTACAACACTTGTATTTTCATGAATGTTTATTATTACCATTTGTGTCATTTGAATTTGGCGCTCTGCAATTTCACCGGATGTTGTAGAGGTGGGCCGCTAGCGGCAAGACTTGCTCCAAAGAAGTTTTAAGCGCCGGAAATTTGTGGAATTTTGCTTAAATTCATTTTTTAAAAGTTGGCTTATAACAGTGAACCTTTTTTGTTGGATACACACATGTCAATTCTAGGACTAGTGGCATATTTTGGTTAAACTATCCCCAATTCAATGGAATTGCAACCCTCTGCATACACAGTGCATTCTTCCATGACATGTACAGCTGATTCTCAAGACACCAATGAAATGCTATTGAGCCCACACTACTACACAGTCTGAGCCAAGGACTACATGCTTTCTGGTAAGTTTTGATTGCAATACTGGGTGGGGTGAATATATTTTACATGTCAAACACGATTTTTTGTTAACTAGTAAAAATGCTAGTTAGTTTTTGCCACCATGTGGGTTTGAGCTTGCATGAGCCTGCTAACTGAGTACACATTTTTTTCTAATCTTTACAGGAAAATTACACGGCACTATCTGATGTGTGGAGACATTGCACTGCAGCTAACGTAGAAGGAAACACTGTGTACATTTGCAAATACTGTGCCAAATCATATGTGAAGAATGCAACAAAGATGTAGAATCATCTGGCCAAGTGCATAAAGTTCCTTCAGTGCTCACAAGGAACCTCTGACAAATGTCCCTCTATTTCTATTCGAGGTGAAATTGATGAACCAGACACCTTATCGATAGCAACAGCTCATGGCCCTCCTGGAATCAGATTTTTTTTGACTCAATGGAGGAATGTAGTGTGAGAAATGCTGATGAATATCTTGCTCGAGCTGTGTACGCAATTGGTTCACCGCTGATTCTCACAGGCAATGTGTATCGGAAGAGATTTCTGAATGGTCTTTGCCCAGCATACACCCCTCCAACCAGACATGCTTTATCTACTAATTTGCTGGATGCAGAGTTCCACAGAGTTAAAGTGAAGGTCAAGCAAATCATAGAGAAAGCAGACTGTATTACAATCATCTCTGATGGGTGGTCGAATGTTCGTGGGCAAGGAATAATTAACTACTTCTCCACTCTTCAACCAGTATTCTACAAGAGCACAGACACAAGGGACAACAGACACACCGGTCTCTACATTGCAGATGAGCTGAAGGCAGTTATCAATGACCTTGGACCACAGAAGGTATTTGCACTGGTGACAGACAATGCTGCAAACATGAAGGCTGCTTGGTCTAAAGTGGTGGAGTCCAAAGCTCACATCACACCCATTGGCTGTGATGCTCATGCATTGAAAACAATGGATACACTCTACAAGAGAGCCAAGGAAATTGTTAGGTATGTGAAGGGTAACCAAGTTATAGCAGCAATCTACCTCACCAAGCAAAGTGAGAAGAATAAGAGCACCACATTGAAGCTGCCCAGCATCACCCGTTGGGGTGTTGTTGTCATCATGTTTGACAGTCTCCTGGAGGGGAAGGAGTCTCTCCAAGAAATGGCCATATCAATCGGCTGGGCTGATATGGACAGCCCCATCAAGAGGATATGGACAGCCCCATCAAGAGGATCCTCCTGGATGATGTACTTTGGGAGAGAGTGGTAAGCAGCATGAAACTCCTGAGACCTATAGCAGTTGAGCTTTGCACGGATTGAGGGAGACAATGCCATCCTGTCTGATGTTCAGACTCTGCATGCAGATGTAAGATAAGAAATCCGTACTGCTCTGCCCACTTCACTGTTGCTCCAAGCAGAGGAAACTGCAGTTCTGAAATACATAAAAAAGCGAAGACTTCTGCCTGAAGCCCATACATGCCGCAGCGTACATGTTGGACCCCAAGTATGCTGGCAAAAGAATCCTGTCTGGTGCAGAGATCAATAAGGCCTATGGTGTCATCACTAATGTGTCTCGCCACCTTGGCCTGGATGAGGGCAAGGTTCTTGGCAGTCTGGCGAAGTACACTTCCAAGCAAGGGCTTTGGGATGCAATATGGCAGTCGTGCCAACATATCTCCTCAGCCACCTGGTGGAAGGGACTTTGTGGATCTGAGGCGCTATACCCTGTTGCCTCCATCATTCTCCAAATCCCACCAACATCAGCCACCTCAGAGCGCAACTGGTCCTTGTTTGGGAACACACACCAAAGCACGCAACTGGAAACCAAAACCAGGGTCGAAAAATTGGTGGCCATCCGGGAAAATTAGAGGCTTTTTGAGCCTGACAACGAGCCAACCTCAACAAGGTTGGAAAGTGACAGTGAAGATGAGGCCTCACAGTCTGATGTTCAAGAGGTGGACATTCAGGAAGTCCAGGGAGAAGACATGGAAGCCTGAGAGGAAGACAACCAAAGCTTTAGTTTCTAGATCATCATTTTACAGATGTATGTTTAAAATYTTTTTGGGAGATGCGATGGATCATTGGGGATCATTCAATATTCCCTTTTGTTGTTCAGTGAAATCATGTGAAGAATCAACTAATTTAATTTAAAGTTAAATTAGTAACTAAATAGTTTTAAAAATTATTTATATTGGAAGGCTGGAATCATTTGCAATTATGTCTACATAAGGTAAAATGTTTATGTTTGTCTCCATATAAGGTAAATAAAATAAAAAATAAATCCTCTCACTGTCAACTTCGTTTATTTTCAGCAAACGTAATGTGTAAATATTTGTATTAACGTAACAAGATTCAACAACTGAGACAAACTGAACAAGTTCCACAGACATGTGACTAACAGAAATTGAATAATGTGTCCCTGAACATAGTGGGGGGGAATCAAAAGTAACAGTCAGTATCTGGTGTGGCCACTAGCTGCATTATGTACTGCAGTGCATCTCCTCCTCATGGACTGCACCAGACTTTCCAGTTCTTGCTGTGAGATGTTACCCCCCTCTTCCACCAAGGCACCTGCAAGTTCCCAGACATTTCTGGGGGGAATTGCCCTAGCCCTCACCCTCTGATCCAACAGGTCCCAGACGTGCTCAATGGGATTGAGACCCGGGCTCGTCGCTGGCCATGGCAGAACACTGACATTCCTGTCTTGCAGGAAATCACGCACAGAACGAGCAGTATGGCTGGTGGCATTGTCATGCTGGAGGGTCATGTCAYGATGAGCCTSCAGGAAYGGTACKACATGAGAGAGGAYGATGTCTTCCCTGTAATGCACAGCGTTGAGATTGCCTGCAATGACAACAAGCTCAGTCCGATGATGCTGTGACACACCGCCCCAGACCATGACGGACTCTTGTAGTAGCAGAATCAGAATTAGTTAGGTAACATTGATAAATAAGATGTTGTATTTATATAATACTTGTGAGATATTTGTCATTAGAATGTCTTCTTTTGGATAATACTGTTTGCAGTTTGCAGTTATCCCTTCTCTGCTAGGGCTTAGTCACATTGGGCCCCAGAGAGGGGAGAGGTCAGGCCTGTCTTCTTATGGGAATGTGTCTAACTATTTACATGTCCCCTCTGAGGTTGCCCTTATCTTGATTTAGTATATGACCTAAGAGGCTCACTGTCTTTTCTGATCTTGRCCAGGAGGGGGTGTATTTGATATATGCCATTGGATGAGGTAATGTTTTTGGTTCTAAGTGGTACCAAGAACGAGATAAGAACTTAGTTTAGGAGACCAAACTGAACGATAATTTATAGCCAATGCTGTCTGGCTATGTGTGTCTTTGCTATAAAGGATCTCAGTTGCCAATATGTAAGCACTCTCAGAGAATTCATTTATAGACACTGAATTGATCTGAGAGTCACAGGGTTGTGATGAAGCTCATATAATTAAAGATGGACTTTATGATAACTCTGACTTGTGTGTGGTTTGCTCTCTCATGATTTGGTAATACAGGAAATTTCCACGACACTCTCCACCTCCAAATCGATCCCGCTCCAGTGTATAGGCCTCGGTGTAACGCTCATTCCTTTGATGATAAACGCGAATCTGCCCATCACCCCTAGTGAGACAAAACCGCGACTCGTCAGTGAAGAGCACTTTTTGCCAGTCCTGTCTGGTCCAGCGACGGTGGGTTTGTGCCCATAGGCAATGTTGTTGACGGTGATGTCTGGGGAGGACCTGCCTTACAACAGACCTACAAGCCCTCAGTCCAGCCTCTCTCAGCCTATTGCGGACAGTCTGAGCACTGATGGAGGGATTGTGCGTTCCTGGTGTAACTCGGGCAGTTGTTGTTGCCATCCTGTACCTGTCCCGCAGGTGTGATGTTCAGATATGCTGATCCTGTGCAGGTGTTGTTACACGTGGTCTGCCACTGCGAGGACGATCAGCTGTCTGTCCTGTCTCCCTGTAGCGCTGTCTTAGGCGTCTCACAGTACGGACATTGGAATGTATTGCCCTGGGCACATCTGCAGTCCTCATGCCTAAGGCACATTCACGCAGATGAATGAGCAGGGACCCTGGGKATCTTTCTTTTGGTGTTTTTCAGAGTCAGTAGAAAGGCCTCTTTAGTGTCCTAAGTTTTCATAACTGTGACCTTAATTGCCTACCGTCTGCAAGCTGTTAGTGTCTTTACGACCGTTCCACAGGTGCATGTTAATTAATTGTTTATGGTTCATTGAACATGCATGGGAAACAGTGTTTAAATCCTTTACAATGAAGATCTGTGAAGTTATTTGGATTTTTACAAATTATCTTTGAAAGACAGGGTCCTGAAAAGGGGATGTTTCTTTTTTGCTGAGTTTATATCCAATGCAAAAAAAAACAACATTTAAATGGTATTAATATAAATTAGCATATATTTCCGTTAATTCCCATATATTCCCGTTAATTCCCATGGAAAGTTTCCACCTCTGAATATTCCAACCCTAGTTACAAGATACATACATTCTTGGGACAAGAAACACRGCTGACAAGTCTGTCATGAATAAACAAAAATGAAATATTTGTCGCAATAATGCATTGAAAGGTCATTACAAGCTGTGAAACCCCTCAGTGAGTACAGTTAAACGCACACAATAATATGATTATTGTGGATAATCAGATTAATATAATAGTTCATTTAAAATGTTTACATACTTTGCAAGACGAACAATTTCCCTAAAAATCCTGTTGTTTACATGGACACATCTGAAATCAGGTTACCTGATGGGACTTACCACAGCGACCATGTTCTTTTTCGACYAAGTCTGCATGCGAAAACTATTTCTAAGATGCATACTATTTTTCTGAACTCACTTCACTCGCGCATAAGATGGAGTCTTGTGCTACCGGTGTTTGCCCATGCACAGAACAAATATGCTGATTTAAGCTGTTTAGACATCCTAATAATTTGAAAGATTATTAAAACATCATGGTTTTCTGAACAAAGGCCTGATTGGTGGAGTGCTGCAGAGATTGTTATCCTTTTGGAAGTTTCTCTCATTTCCACAGAGGAACTGCGGAGCTCTGTCAGAGTAACCATCGGGTTCTTAGTCACCTCCCTGACCAAGGCCCTTTCCCCCCAATTGCTCAGTCTGGCCGGGCGGCCAGCTCTAGGAAGAGTCTTGGTTGTTCCAAAGTTCTTCCATTTAAGAATGATAGAGGCCACTGTGTAGAGTTCCTCTGTGGAGATGGGAGAACCTTCCAGAAGGACGACCATCCATGCAGCACCCCCCCAATCAGGCTTTTATGGCAGAGTGCCAAGACAGAAGCCATTCCTCAGTAAAAGGCACATGACTTCCTGTTTGGAGTTTGCCAAAAGGCACCTAAAGGACTCTAAGGCCATTAGAAACAAGATCATCTGGTCTGATGAAACCAAGATTTAACTCTTTGGCCTGAATGCCAAGAGTCACGTCTGGAGGAAACCTGGCCTCGCTCATTACCTGGCCGATACCATCCCTACGGTGAAGCATGGTGGTGGCAGCATCATGCTGTACAAAGAGATCCTTGATGAAAACCTGCTCCAGAGCGCTCAGGACCTTCGACTGGGGCTAGGGCAGTCATGAAATTTTGTCAGCCGGTGATTGTCAAGCAAATAACTGCCGGTTTCACAGTAATTGATCGTTAATTACCATAAACACATTTACCATCTATTGGCTTCCTACAAGCCAATTTTAAAAGTTCAATAAATCCATGTAATATGGCATATACCATCACAATAAAACCATTATTGATTTTTGACAGGTCTAAAGAAACACGATATGAAGAAAATGTAGTCTATTTCAGAAGAACAGAATAGCATAATCTGAATTGTCCTTATGTTAGGCCCTGATATGGCTATGCCATATGGCTGTGGGCTACACTAGTTCATTTAGCAGACAAGATTTGCTTAGAATTCCATGGCATTATTTTATAGTATGAAGAACACAGCTGAATAAAATAGAAGAGGCACTGAGTTTGAAGGTAGGCCTTGAAATACATCCACAGGTACACATCCAATTGACCCCAATGATGTAAATTAGCCTATCAGAAGCTTCTAAAGCCATGACATCATTTTCTGGAATTGTCCAAGCTATTTAAAAAGGCACAGCCAAATTCTGACCCACTGAAATTGTGATACAGTGAATTATAAATTAAATAATCTGTCTGTAAACAGTTGTTGGAAAGATTACTCATGCACAAAGTAGATGTCCTAACCGACTTGCCAAAACTATAGTTTCTTAACAAGAAATTTGTGGAGTGGTTGAAAAACTAGTTTTAATGACCCCAATCTAAGTGTATGTAAACTTCAACTCTATCTGAAGTACTGTCCACATTTACTTTTTGTCAGCCAACAAGATGAGTAGGCCTAACGAACAGAAAAAGCACTAGACTGTCAATCCACTATCCCCCATAGTACAAAAGTTGACCTATTCTATTCCGTGCGAGAAATAAATATTCCAAACATAGTCTGGGACAGTTGTGGGATGCGATAGATCCAAAATGAATACAACCACGAGCATCAAAAAAACAGTTTTAAGCAATGAGCCTGAAGCAAAAGATGACAACATTCAGCTTAAAATGTTGATAATGCAGACATGASAATAGACTATAAGCGTGAATCTTCCATTAACAGGAAAACGATTTGCTCAAAAGTGACCACAAATGCAATTATACATGTAATGCCTTTATTCTAAAGATGCATTTTAATGGTGAAAATTAACTTTCCCAAACTTGTGTATAGTACGCCAGTTAAGCTCTACAGCCATTGTAAAGCTTATTAATGTGCTTCATTTTACAAATGTATTTGGCCACTTTAGTTGTGATACAAACCTTATCAATACATATAGGCCTATGGGCTAAGCTACATGAGGTGTGTGACTATGATTTGAAAAAGTCAACCAAATAAGTATCTGCTGTTACTTGCCTTAAGATGGGCATCATTCACAAGTGATAGGCTAATATTGTCACCCATCACACCATTCTTGATTTAATGTTGTCTTTACATATACTAAATAATGTGGGGAATTTGTTTTGATTTAGAACGGACCATTATCATGCACCTGTCTCAAAACAGGAGTAGGGGGGGAAAAAAATACATGTCATCTATGCACTTAAATAGTTAATGGAGGACGCTTTTCCGGTGGTTAATTTTCATGGCAGCCAGGTAAGCTAAACTCCTGTTGTAAAGAGAAGCAATATGCTTCATATTAGGAAAGTTGAGAAATAAATAGTAGGCCTTGCCTAGAGAAAGCTGATGGGATCCTCTTTTTAATAGAAACCATCACTCGGTTCTCTCACGCAATTGCATAGCCTATAGAAATGTTGCGCAACATGAGCTCATGCTCTCATTAAGTATTTGATTAGACTTTTGATGACATTTGCATTGATGTCAGAGTGATTAGAGGGACAATGGAGTGCTGAATACCAGGCAGTTAGCAAGTTTGGAAAGCTACCAATGACCATCAGCAGCATCAGAGCTTGGAGACGTCTAATTACCGTGACTAAACGGTCACGTGGAATTTGACTGCCGTCATGACTCGTGACCACCGGTGTGGTAGTAATATGGTCACTGTAACAGCCCTAACTGGGGCAAGGTTAATCTTCCAACAGGACAAAAACCCTCATAACACAGCCAAGACAATGCAAGAGTGCCTTCAGGACAAGTCTCTGAATGTCCTTGAAAGGCCCAGCCAGAGGCCGGACTTGAAGCCGATCTAACATCTCTGGGGAGACCTGAAAATACCTGTGCAGCGACGCTCCCCATCCAACGTGACAAACCTCCCCAAATATAGGTGCATCAAGCTTATAGCGTCATTCCCAAGAAGACTCAAGGCTGTAATCACTGCCAAAGGTGATTCAACAAAGTACTGAGTAAAGGGTCTGAATACTTACGTAAATGTGATATCAGCTTTTTTTTTTTTTTTGCAAAAATGTCTAAAACCTATTTTTGCTTTGTCATTATGGGGTAGTGTGTGTAGATTAATGAGGGGGGAAACAATTTAATCTATTTTAGAATAAGGCTGTAACATAACAATGTGGAAAAAGTCAAGGAGTCTGAATATTTCCCGCATGCACTGCTAAACAAAAAAAAAGCTTGGTCGACCAACAGCCTATCGACCAAACAATCGGCAGTRGAAGAATTAGGGTCAGCCCTAATTCCCGCGCAGACTGGAATCTGAAGATGTTGGGAAAATTCTTCTTTATTGAACAAAATAAAATTCTGAAGATTCTGGATCCCTATTTTAACAGTAAAACAACAGCCTAACTGTCAAACCAAAAGTCATGACAATCACTGCATTAGGTTGCACTTTAAAATATATTGCATTCCTGCATGGACGTGTTAGATAAAAACGTATTTCTTGAATACCATCTTAGCAGTATATTACACCTCTTAATAAACGCTGTGAATTACTTTATAAGTGATTACTTATTTTTTCTATTGCGTGTCCAAGCTTTTTTTGTTGTTGACGCGACCAAATCATGGGCTGGTACCACCAACTGAAAAAGTTAGTGGCGCTAATGCCACCTGGGGAAAATGTTAGTAGAAAGCCCTGTATTCCCTTCCCTCTTCTGCATCATAGTAAAATTCCTCTCCTTGCCCAGTCCAGTTTTAACCCTGACCCCTCACAGATATAATATGTACTTATAAGAATATTTCGAAGATAATTACACAACGCAGAGACAGAGTACGAGACGTCAAGAAGTCAATAGAATTAACAATCAATGGAAATAGTGTTTTTTCTGTAAAAGGGAATTATTTATCAATGGGTCAGAGACATGGGAGGATCTATACAGAGAGCCTGAAATAGTATACTTGTTATTTGGCCATTGGCCCAGTTGTACTGCAAGGACTTCTAATTGGTCAACAGGCTAGGGCTGGGTTATAAAACTAGATCCTGTCCCTTTGTTCTGTGGAGATAATCACTGGATAGCATCACTGAGGACAGGGGAGAATGACCATCTACTTTCAAGCATGATTTGTCCTATATGAATAGACCTATTTTCCTCCCCGATTCGGGGAAAATAAGAATTTGTTCTTAACTGACTTGCCTACTTAAATAAAGGTTAAAAAAATAATAATACAAGGAGGAGTCTGTCACACCTATGTGAAAATTCAGCCAACAGGAGTCATCTCCCCTCACTCAATCATTGAATTACTCCATAGTATTCCACAACATCTGTGTGTCTTTCTTTCAAAATGGCATCTAAAAGCATGTTGACAAATCATGATGCAATAAAAGGAAATAAAGCACCCAGAGGCTAAATCTAAGGCCTCATACACAACCATTTTTTAAAACGACACTGTAGGCTATTGTTATAATTTATGTTATCATCATTACCGTTATAAATGTGGACATCACAGTTATAGGAACAAAGCATTTATTAAAACAACATAAGCACAAGTGTGTAAAATCCATATTAGTGACACACATATGGAAACTGCCCAACTTCACCTATGTTGCTGGCTAGTTACCTCCCAAATAACAACAGGCACAACACCTCTGCAACTAGTAAACACAAGACCTCAATGCAAAAAAATAAAAAATCATTATACTAATTAAATCAACAATAAGTCAGTAAGTTTAACTTAAGTGATAGTGCAAAATGTAAAACGAAAAAAAGAGTGCATTCAAGTGCGTGTTCTGCAGCCAATTATTTTTTGTTGTTTGTATCAAAGTCTTATTGTGCAACATAATGCAGGTACGTTAACTATAAGGCTGGGATATAAGCGACCCAAAATAATTGGCCGCAGAACACACACTAATGCAAAAAAAATACAAAGTACGAATACATACAGAGAATTTTTTTGATAACAGGATTTTGTAATAATAAAGAAAGGCGACCCCCCCCCACCGAAACCATGTTTTCCACCTCTTCCCACCCCGCATAGCAACACAGGTTGGTTTGCAGTACCGTGAATGTGTACCTAATAAACTGGCCACTGAGTGTATATTTTGTTTGTATGTATGTGTTAGGCTTTATTTGAGATTATTCTTTACAGAGTCAAGTATATTTATCCAGACCTCAATTGTTCCTTGACTAGCACCATTCATTCTCACCGTCGATAATTCTAATGTTACAACTTCTAACTGTGTTCACTGGCGATTTGAGAGAGTTGGCTATTTCCAGTCTAAGAGCCAACATCTTTTTTTGCAGCAGTGTTGCCTGCCAGCAATAATTGTCTCTGATTGAGAGATTCAAGGAGCTGTCATCGTTAAGTAACACAGAAGATACAACACATTTAAAATGTACATTCATGCACTTCGTCCCAGAAGCATTTAACTGCACGGCACTCCTACARCATATGAAGGAATGTGCCAACCTGATTTAGGGGACACAGTGAACAGTTGGGAGTTAGGGCAAATTTCATCATAAAACTTTTCATGGTGTTAAATACAGTCTGAAAAAACTTTAAATGTATAAATTGATGGTTCGGATTACGGCACACCAAGGTCATATTTTTCCATATTCTGTTCCAGTTAAAGGGTTGTTCGGATTCACTTAGATTTGTGGWCCATACTTTTTGAATGACTAGCTCAGAATATGAGGGTACCGATTCCACATTTGGACCATTGGGGAGATGCAAAGCATTATTATGAAATAATGGAGTATGTGCGTGCCATTTTGATTCACAGTTACTTACAAGCACTTGAATGCACTCATGACGCAATTATATATGCACCAAAATTACAATCTGTTTGTCTGAAGTTCCTTGTGAAAGCCTAACACTAAGATCGTATTTTCTAACTTAGCAAAACATTTTGGCAATAGAATAAGCTTTCAAATGATGCCCACCTGACCCAGATTGGGATTTATAATAGAACATTTTTGGATTGCATAAACAACAGTTATTTTGTGATGGGCTGGGCTCCAAACAATAAACTACAAGAGTGCATGCTTCAGTTCCTCAATCGCAAAGCTAGGAGAGCTTAATTGTTTGTTCTTGTTGTACCTACCAACATTTCAATGAATATTCTTAATTTGTTACTGAATGTATCCAGAGTACTTTCAGATTTCCTTACTGGCAAATGCTGTGAAAAGTACAGTAAAAGTACAGTAATCCAATTAAAAATGTAATGTTTGGATTCATTCTTGTGTCAGGTGAACTGTTGTGTCCTCACCTTTGGTCTGACAATGTCCCCATAATCTCCAAAGTGCTTTCATGCATTTGCTTTTTATATTTCTTCTGTTAGTAACATTTCAATTCGGCCATAAGAAGGCTACGATGGTAATCATTTTTAGAACATCTTGTGCTTTTTCTGCCCACGTGATGAAAATGAATCTCTGGCCATGACTTAAATAGCCTACCTGCCCTGCATCAAGGCATTGAAATAGCCATATTGTTTCAGTGACCCAACATGCTACTACTACTACAGCTCTCTGAATACCATTTTAAGCCAGCTGAGACCATTACTTAGAAGGACTTTATGAGGATGTAGTCTACCTCTAAGCAGTAGATTCTAGTCAGAGAGAAGAGTGGCTGAGAATGCCTAGCCTGATGACTTACCCTGGGTTTGCTTGTCACGTAGGTAATGGTTCTTCTCCCTTTATCCTGTTAACAAATAGATACATATAATGACCAAATCTGTGTGATTGACATTTAACAGCCACTGATTCTCACTTTTGCATTTTAAGCAATAAGACAAGAGTCAGGGCTGATGATCTGCTTCTGAGATCTAAACCAGCTAACATAAATAGTCAAGTTCTCCAGTTTGGAGGACTCCATGGTTCCATGACAACGCAACTGCATTGAATAACTAACACAAGCCATCTTCAACTTGTCATGCATACCACCACCACCCAGTGCAGCACATTACCAGTGCTATAGGTCAAATTGCAATGCACCAGACAGTGACATGACTGAATTATTTGTATGCAATAAGTTTCTGTAAATGTGTCAATACTTCAAAACATTGCTTATGCTGCATCTTGTATGCATAATGAAAAATGTATGTCATGTGAGGTTATGACCACTGGTCTGTTCAATTAAACTCCATCTCATAAAATTAGTCATTACTCCAAACGAACTTGTAGAGAACCAGTTATCATGCATCAGAAAGTCTATAGACACATAACAGTTGCATTTGACAGCTACATTCTTATGTATGAAAACGCTAGATTTGAAAAGAGGTTACATTGTATATGGATACAGCGACCTGTAGGCGTGTGACTTGCCGGTGCACTGCAGAGAGATCCATCGAAGTCACACTTTTATGAAGACACCAGTCAGAATAATTTTTGTTTTGGTTTGTCGTGGTATCTAACAATAATTACTGTATACTGGCAACTTAAATAGTTGCCCTTGAAGAACAAGCCTCAACCGCTGTTTTTGAACTGCCACTGTTGCAACTCACTCGTATGTGGCCTGAGAACAGACGTTCGAGAGAAGTAGACTGACCTCAAACCTCAGTTAGTTTACGAACGTTACTAGCTAACTATTCTATTGATTGATGCAAGGGTTGTAAAAATTGGTKATGTTCAACAGATATCGTCTCGATTCAACATTTAGAAATTGTGAAAAAGGCCAGCCAGACTATTTCGCCATTTTTGTTCTAACTTTACGCGAGTAGAAATAAATAGATGCTTTGCTTGTTTGTTTCTAGTGTATTGAGCATCAAATCCAATACATTACCAGATTTGGCAGCTAACGGTAGCTGTTCTGTGAAACAGCAAGTGTTGTTGCTAGCTAGCCAACTCGTAGAGGCTAACAGTTATCCGTTTAGAACCAGGCTTGGTGGTACTAGTAACGTTAGCTTGTTGATAAGCACACTGACGGGCTATTTCAGTCTTCTGTTAGCTAAATGCAAACATTATCAAAAGAAGAATCATGCGTATTTGGGAGAATTAGCTAGCAGTTTGTATGTTTTTGTTGTTGGTAAGAATGGTTCCATTTAGCAAACAAGTAGCTAGCTTTCTGGAAAGCAGTTTAATGACGCATGTTGTTTGTGACCCTATTTGCTGAGCCAGCTGACTGATCCATAAACAAGCCAAATGTGTGCCGCTATCTAGCATTGGATAACACATTTGATAGCTAGATAAATTAGCTGGCGAATCATTTTACTTTTACCCTACTTACCTGTGTGATGTCTTAACTTTAAATGCGACTACCTACGTGTCTAGCCAACACAGTGTGTTATCAATATTTGCTAAGTGTATGTTTGGTTGCTTATTAATTGTTTCGATTATTTTCTTCTCCAGCTCACTTTTAGACTTGTACTTCTATCTTGCAAAATGGCGGTCTTTCCTGCATTTACCATCAAACTCTCGGAAACAGGCGATTGGGGGTGTGACCGTCGAGGATGTTTTTTTAATTGAAGTGAATGTTGGACCAAACAACGTTAGCTAAATATTTTTTGTAAGCTTTTTCTAAATGTGCGTTATATTTAACAATTTTTCTTGCGTTTTCGGGGCGCCTTTAGACCCATTTAGAATAACAAGTGTCCCCTCTTTCAAAATATGGTAAGTTCTATATCCTTTCTCATGGGAGGATGTTATGTAGTCATTCTGTTATTTTATAGCTCGATTGTCACCTGCAAAGTTATTGCGTTGCCATTCAATATATGTTGATCAGTGCATTTTGATGTAAGTTGCCTCTTCGCCAGGTGCAAGGGAAAAACTACATTTTGAGCAGCATGTGAAACGAATTCTGAGAAGTCTGTTGTAAAAACACCGTCTGAAACAAGCATTACACAGATGTTCATGTTTCTCAGCTGATAGTTCTCAGGTTTTGACAGCTGGCTGATCCTGCCCCAGTATCTGCTTTTAGAGAAGTTGATGATGAGTATGACATGTCTCCTCTCCAAGGCCCAGGAATCTCCGATTCAAACTAGACACCTTGCAATCGTTATGTCGAAATACGTTTGTAATTCACAAAATATGGAGTTTCGCRGAGCAACTGTCTTAATTTAGTCCCATTGTAGCCGATATTCAAATAAAGGTCTAAGTACAAATGTACACGCAATCGAAAGAATGCCTACTCACTCACATCCCAATGATCCCGGATAGCACTAACCTTACTGCCATGCACAGGTCGGAAGTCTACAACAGCTCAATACAATGTAGGTGCCGAATAGTGTTTTTTTCCCCTGTTGCATGTAAAACATTTGTTTTAAGTACATACCGGCCGTCACGGGAGTAAATTTAGATAGTTGCTCATTGAAACCCCACATTTGGTGAATACCGAACGTATTTTTACATAACGCTTGCAGAGCTGTCTAATTGCAGTTTGAATCGGAGCTTCATGTTAGAGACGAGACACTCATCGCTGACTTCTCTAAAGCACAGATACTGGGTATGCGTTTCAAGTTTTATTAGAGGATATGCATACATCGTCCAACGAAATGCTTACTTACAGGTTCCTTCTCAACAATGAAACAATACAAAATAGTAAAAAAAAAAAAATACGAACAAAGTAAATGGCAGTAGAATAGAATAAACATTTTAGCATAAGTATAATACAGGAAGGRACAATTTATAGTACAATATTTACACGTGTATTGGGGACAAAGGTATAATAAGAGTCTGGTAGCAGCAGTTGTGATGTGTGCTAACGTGCGGGGAATCAGAGCAGGTGGTCAGTTCAAGTGTTCAGCAGTCTGATGGCCTGTAGATATAAACTCTCGAAACGAACCTATGGCAAATATATTAACGTATCTGGTTATTTTTCTTCAACCAAACAATCTACTTTGTGTAATAAGTCTTCCGGGCCACAAGGCGAAGTAGCCTGTTAGGTTGAATAGTACCTCTAGAACAACACGTTTTCGTACCATTAATTTAGATATTGTTGGTTTGTGGTGGGCCATGAATGTATCTCGGATTTGGAATTTGCTTTAACATTAGAGGTGCTGACTACGCTGTAGTGTGAACATGTCTGGGGCGTTAGCAAGGGTACTGTTTTATCCCACATTAGCGTATAATGTTGTCATGGAAAAAGTTTCCTCAAGACGGTGGTTCAATCGCGTGGATCAGACTGTCATTCTAGGAGCCCTGCCTTTCAAATCAATGACTAATGAGGTAACGTTAGCTAGCTAATACATTTTTGTTTTGTGAACTCCAGTCCAGTCTTCTACTTGTAGCTGGCATGCACGAGCTACTGATTATCTAATGGAAAAAAACATTGCCATCAACATTATTTTCTACTTCCAGCTGGTGCAGACAGAAAATGTCAGGGGGGTAATAACCATGAACGAGGAATATGAAACAAAATACTTCTGCAACTCAGCTGAGGTGAGCTGATGATTTACTTACTATAAAAATCAATGGCCGTCCTCATGGAGAGAGGTGTGGAATATCATTTCAGTCCTGCTCCATAGTCTACCTACTTGGCTGCTCATCATCAGGACCTTGATAAACTGATTCAGGTGTGGTAGAGTAGTTAGAACAAAAGCCTGTCTAGGTGGGTTGGCCCTTCTCTATCCATTGGTACAGTAGTTTAATTGCCACAAATAAATACAGAACCTCGAATTTTAAAAACAGTAGCTTCGTGGTGCTCTTGTACGCAAGGTCCGGGAAATGTCCTGTATGTCAAACATTGCTTGTTGTGAGTTTTATAATAGCAAATGTGAATTTGTATTAGAAACAGCTTTGTTTGTTCTGAAACAGGAGTGGAAAGCCGAGGGGGTGGAGCAGCTGCGTCTCAGCACAGTGGACCTGACCGGTGTGCCCAGTCTAGAGAACCTGCACAAAGGAGTGGAGTTCGCACTCAGTCACCGGGAAAAGGGCTCCAGTGTGTATGTCCACTGTAAGGCTGGACGCTGTCGCAGTGCCACACTAGCTGCTGCATACATCATACGGGTGAGTCGGTGGCTTTGGCCAGCAAARGACAGTCTTTGCTATCCATCGATTGCCACTGCTGGCTATCCTGATCATCACTAGTACTGAATTAGTTGTATCTACCTAACTTGTACATCAGTTTGTTGGTCTGTTTACAGATACACTGCTGGAGTCCAGAGGAAGCATGTCAGATGTTGGCCTCTGTCCGGCCACATGTAATAATTCGTTCTTCACAGCTGGAGATGCTTCGGCGGTACCATCAGCAAGTCTGTGGCGGGGGTTCCATTTAAGAGGGAGGCTGCCAGCATACTTATTGCACTTCTACAGAAACTGTAAAATTAGCTTTGTCAAGACAAARAATATGCTGCTTGAAGGGATTTTTMACCTTGAGCTCATTCTTTTACATAGTTGTTATTCAACTGGATTGTATAATTCTCAAATGTTGTATAATTCAAGTGTCATCAGCTCATCAGAGCATGGGGTATAATAAATTGCCGTCCCCATCAAAATACTGAGAGGTGGGTGAAGGGGGTGTATTTAAACGCATGTTTCTACAGAATGTTTACAATTTCTATGTTAAGAAAATTTGTGGTATTTTGATTGTTACTAATTTCACTGATTGTTTGATAGTATTCTATATGGGTTGTAAAAACATATTGGAAAAGAATGACATTATAAAAGGATAGCTATTGATACTTAATCCATTGAAACATAACCGGAGTGAACAGGGGGCCTAATTGTCTGGAAAGACCATGTTGAAATGAGCYTTTGAATCAGGAAAGTTTACTCTCACGACCTCTACAAACCAGAATGTTGAATAAAATGACATGTTAACATACTTTAGCGGTTGTCTGTGGAGTTGGTCCTTTTGGCAGTAGGAATGAGACAATATCCACAGGAAAGTATATAATTATGCCGAACAAAAATATAAAATGCAACTTTTTTCATGAGCTGAAATTAAAGATCCCAGAAATGTTCCATATGCACAAAAATATTATTTCTATAAAATTGTGTGCATAAATTGGTTTACATTCCTGTTAGTGAGCATTTCTCCTTTGCCAAGATAATCCATCCACCTAACAGGTGTGGCATATCAAGAAGCTGACTAAACAGCCTGATCATTACACAGGTGCACCTGGTGCTGGGGACAGTAAAAGGCCACTCTAAAATTTGCAGTGTTGTCACAACACAATGCCACAGATGTCTCAAGTTAAGGGAGCATGCAATTGGCATGCTGACTGCAGGAATGTCCATCAGAGCTATTACAAGATAGATAAATTAACATTAAATTACCATAAGCTAACATTTTAGAGAATTTGGCAGTACATCTAACTGGCCACAACTGCAGACCACGCCAGCCCTAGATATGTCTCTTAACATTCCACAAGGAGTTGAATGTACCTGAACAGAGACTGGCAACTAGGCTAGGCCAAGATACATTCTGGATTAAAAATAGTACAGCAAAAGTTATCTCTTGATGAGATCTATCCAGTGTTAAATTACCTGTCTGAAATTCGCATTAAAAGTAAATGGTAAAACAAAGATCCATCAACCGTTGGTTCTACTTCATCACAGTAGATGGGGTGATGCAAACACTTTTAACAAAGATATATAACTAAGCCAAGACCCATAGTGGGCAGAAATAGCAAGGAAAGCAGAGCCAAGCACGAGCTAGCGAGATCATATCGGCGCGTTCTAGCACTCATCTGCATTTTTCTGTTAGGGAATGCCTACTCTAAAATGGGCGTATGCAATAACTCAATTCGCCTTTAGGCTCCTAAACGTGATTTTTTWAAACTTTTGCAATGGGTACGTCTACAAATCTTTGTCCACTCTGTTCATAACAGTTTTTAGTTTTGTGAACAGAAAACTATATTGACAAATTTAGCAGAATGTCGGCCAAAATCCATCGTCTCCAACCCACAGCAGGTAGGCTTCCTCTCACTCCATATTTGATAGTGAGTGGAAAGGTCTTCTTCTGTGGGTTTTATGGCGGACTACACCCAAAAATGTGTATTGCCGCCACCAACTGGACGGTTTAAAACCAAACAATTTCATTAAATCATAACGTAATAGTGAAACTAACGTAATCCAACCTAATAAAAATAGTTACATTGCCAAAACAAACAAAACTCCCACTTCCTTTTAGTTCTCCATATCTCCCTTCTCAGCCTCTAGGACCTGAGAGGGTGGTATGGCTTGTGCCAATATTGCATGTAACTCCTTCGCTGACAAATCTTTCAGCCCCAGGAACTGCTCCGCCGCAATCACTATGATTTTTATCTTCCCGGARCTTCTCTCCACCTTGGCAGTGCCATTAATTACCATAGCTATAAATGCCACAAAGTCCACCTTCTTAACCTTTAAAATGTCAGGATCTGCTGGTGAAAGGCAACCCCTGCATTCTGAAGTGTAGGCCCTACTCTTCTGGTGCACCATTCAAACCCTCAACCCTTTGTCACAACTACATATGAAATGCTCTGTACAACCCTGACTTTGGCCACCTCATTCCCTTTCACCCTTGTGTGGCATTCGGACGACATGGCTTCATGGTTCCCACCGCAATTGCAACGTCACATATTCATCACTTTTATAACACATATGATCCTTTCCACAACTTGGACATCTTGGCTTCTCCCTTRTGCAAACACTTGCAACACTCTGCAAAAATCACTGAAGCTGGATATTCATATCTCCCTCACTAGCTTTAAGCACCAGCTGTCAGAGCAGCTCACAGATCACTGCACCTGTACATAGCCCATCTGTAAACAGCCCATCCAACTACCTCATCCCCATACTGTATTTATTTATCTTGCTCCTTTGCACCCCATTATCTCTACTTGCACATTCATCTTCTGCACATCTATCACTCCAGTGTTAAATTGGTATATTGTAATTACTTCGCCACCATGGCCTATTTATTGCCTTAGCTCATTTGCACACACTGTATATAGACTTTTTTTACTGTATTATTGACTGTATGTTTGTTTATTCCATGTGTAACTCTGTGTTGTTGTATGTGTCGAACTGCTTTGCTTTATCTTGGCCAGGTCGCAGTTGTAAATGAYAACTCAGGAGAACTCCGGTCATGCTCCGGAGACGGGCACATTGCGCACCACTCCCTAGCATACTACTCGCCAATGTCCAGTCTCTTGACAACAAGGTTGATGAAATCCGAGCAAGGGTTGCCTTCCAGAGAGACATCAGAGACTGTAACGTTCTTTGCTTCACGGAAACAGGGCTCACTCGAGAGACGCTATCGGAGTCGGTGCAGCCAGCTGGTTTCTTAACGCATCGCGCAGACAGAAACAAGCATCTTTCTGGTAAGAAGAGGGGCAGGGTGGTATGCCTTATGACGAGACGTGGTGTGATCATAACAACATACAGGAACTCAAGTCCTTCTGCTCACCTGACTTAGAATTCCTCACAATCAAATGTCGACCGCATTATCTACCAACGGAATTCTCTTCGATTATAATCACAGCCGTATATATTCCCCCTCAAGCAGACACATCGATGGCCCTGAACGAACTTTATCTGACTCTTTGTAAACTGGAAACCACACACCCTGAGGCTGCATTCATCGTAGCTGGGGATTTTAACAAGGCTAATCTGAAAACAAGACTCCCTATATTCTATCAGCATATCGATTGCGCAACCAGGGCTGGTAAAACCCTGGATCATTGTTATTCTAACTTCCGCGATGCATATAAGGCCCTCCCCCACTCTCCTTTCGGAAAAGCTGACCACGACTCCATTTTGTTGCTTCCAGCCTACAGACAGAAACTAAAACAAGAAGCTCCCGCGCTCAGGTCTGTTCAACGCTGGTCCGACCAATCTGATTCCACGCTTCAAGACTGCTTCGATCACGTGGATTGGGATATGTTCCGCATTGCGTCCAACAACAACATTGACGAATACGCTGATTCGGTGAGCGAGTTCATTAGAAAGTGCATTGGCGATGTCGTACCCACAACAACTATTACAACATTCCCAAACCAGAAACCGTGGATTGATGGCAGCATTCGCACGAAACTGAAAGCYCGAACCACTGCTCTTAACCAGGGCAAGGTGACCGGAAACATGACCGAATACAAACAGTGTAGCTATTCCCTCCTGCAAGGCAATTAAACAAGCTAAGCGTCAGTATAGAGACAAAGTAGAGTTGCAAATCAACGGCTCAGACACAAGTGTTATGTGGCAGGGTCTACAGTCAATCACGGATTACAAAAAGAAAACCAGCCCCGTTGCGGACCAGGATGTCTTGCTCCCAGACAGACTAAATAACTTCTTTGCTCGCTTTGAGGACAATACAGTGACACTGACACGGCCCGCTACCAAAACCTGCGGACTCTCCTTCACTGCAGCCGACGTGAGTAAAACATTTAAACGTGTTAACCCTCGCAAGGCTGCAGGCCCAGATGGCATCCCCAGCCGCGTCCTCAGAGCATGCGCAGACCAGCTGGCTGGTGTGTTTACGGACATATTCAATCAATCCTTATCCCAGTCTGCTGTTCCCACATGCTTCAAGAGGGCCACCATTGTTCCTGTTCCCAAGAAAGCTAAGGTAACTGAGCTAAACGACTACCGAGCTGAGCTAAACGGAAGTAGCACTCACTTCCGTCATCATGACCTGACACCCTAGACCCACTCCAATTTGCTTACCGCCCCAATAGATCCACAGACGACGCAATCGCAACCACACTGCACACTGCCCTAACCCATCTGGACAAGAGGAATACCTATGTGAGAATGCTGTTCATCGACTACAGCTCAGCATTTAACACCATGGTACCCTCCAAACTCGTCATCAAGCTCGAGACCCTGGGTCTCGACCCCGCCCTGTGCAACTGGGTACTGGACTTCCTGACGGGCCGCCCCAGGTTGTGAGGGTAGGTAACAACATCTCCACCCCGCTGATCCTCAACACTGGGGCCCCACAAGGGTGCGTTCTGAGCCCTCTCCTGTAATCCCTGTTCACCCATGACTGCGTGCCAGCACGCCTCCAACTCAATCATCAAGTTGCGGACGACACTACAGTGGTAGGCTTGATTACCAACAACGACAAGACGGCCTACAGGGAGGAGTGAGGGCCCTCGGAGTGTGGTGTCAGGAAAATAACCTCACACTCAAAGTCAACAAAACAAAGAGGATGATTGTGGACTTCAGGAAACAGCAGAGGGAGCAAAAGTTTAAGTTCCTCGGCGTACACATCACGGACAAACTGAATTGGTCCCCCCACACAGGACAGCGTTGTGAAGAAGGCGCAGCAGCGCCTCTTCAACCTCAGGAGGCTGAAGAAATTCGGCTTGTCACCAAAGCACTCACAAACTTCTACAGATGCACAATCAAGAGCATCCTGTCGGGCTGTATCACCGCCTGGTACGGCAACTGCTCCACCCACAACCGTAAGGCTCTCCAGAGGGTAGTGAGGTCTGCACAACGCATCACTGGGGGCAAACTACCTGCCCCTCAGGACACCTACACCACCCGATGTCACAGGAAGGCCATAAAGATCATCAAGGACAACAACCACCCGAGCCACTGCCTGTTCACACCCGCTATCATCCAGAAGCGGAGGTCAGTACAGGTGCATCAAAGCAGGGACCGAGAGACTGAAAAACAGCTTCTATCTCAAGGCCATCAGACTGTTAAACAGCCACCACTAACATCGAGTGGCTGCTGCCAACATACTGACTCAACTCCAGCTCACTTTAATAATGGAATTGATGGAAATTGATAAAAAATGTATCACTAGCCACTTTAAACAATGCCACTTAATATAATGTATATGTATATACTGTACTCTATATCATCTACTGCGTCTTGCCATCTTTATGTAATACATGTATCACTAGCCACTTTAAACTATGCACTTTTATGTTTACATACCATACATTACTCATCTCATATGTATATACTGTACTCAATACCATCTACTGCATCTTGCCTATGCCGTTCTGTACCATCACTCATTCATATATCTTTATGTACATATTCTTTATCCCTTTACACTTGTGTGTGTATAAGGTAGTAGTTGTGGAATTGTTAGGTCAGATTACTCGTTGGTTATTACTGCATTGTCGGAACTAGAAGCACAAGCATTTCGCTACACTCYCATTAACATCTGCTAACCATGTGTATGTGACAAATAAAATGTGATTTGATTTGAACTTGTTCTCAACTAGCCTACCTGGTTAAATAAAGGTGGGGAAAAAATAATTTAAAAAACATGACCAAAACCTTTACAAGGACTGGCGCAGTGGTCGAGGGCACTGCATCGCAGCGCTAGCTGCGCCACCAGAGACTCTGGGTTRGCGCCCAGGCTCTGTCGCAGCCGGCCGCGACCGGGAGGTCCGTGGGGCGACGCACAATTGGCCTAGCGTCGTCCGGGTTAGGGAGGGTTTGGCCGGTAGGGATATCCTTGTCTCATCGCGCACCAGCGACTCCTGTGGCGGGCCGGGCGCAGTGCGCGCTAACCAAGGGAGCCAGGGTCACGGTGTTTCCTCCGACACATTGGTGCGGCTGGCTTCCGGGTTGGAGGCGCGCTGTGTTAAGAAGCAGTGCGGCTTGGTTGGGTTGTGTTTCGGAGGACGCATGGCTTTCGACCTTCGTCTCTCCCGAGCCCGTACGGGAGTTGTAGCGATGAGACAAGATAGTAATTACTAGCAATTGGATACCACGAAAATTGYGGAGAAAAGGGGGTAAAAAATAATAATAATAAAAACCTTTACAAGGATCACACTGCATTGGTCTTGGGATAAATGCTCTGACTCTGTAGTTAATATACCATACCTGCACTTGAGTAGGGAGAGGCTGCATATGAAAAAACAAAAGAACACACGATTCATCCGACGTGCTTCAAATCACTCCATGAATATTTTTAATATCTTCAAAATCGATTTCCCAAGATACGCCAGATATAACCCCCTTGAGAAGTGTCCTGCTCGGAAGAGACACACAGACACTTCAAATGTATCAAATCAGTTAAGACACAACACACGTTCCTTCTGACCCGCCTCTCGTGATCTTTACAGCCTTCACTTTACCCAGTACTCTCCACCAGTTTGGATAACTCAAATGGTTTATTCAAAATCGGTACTCTGCTCAGCAGCTCCTCATTAACAACCCGTACTCCTGCTAGATACGAAGGGTCATTATCATCACTGTACACTACTTTGGTCCGTTTTCCATTATTTAGGACAATACGCAAATTCTCCTTGATTCTACCGCCATTTTATTCAGAATTCACTTCATTATCCGCTTCCGCTATCTTTCATTCGTCGTTTTGGTCCTGTTTTCAAGCGGAAACGTCAAGCGGATGCCTTACATTTACATCCGGTYGAATATCTGTCTCGTTCTATCTGTGCGTTTAAACTACCCAGCGTTATAAAAAAACAGAAGAAGAAAATTGACAACGTCATTGAACAAATATGGCGGCATCGTTAGTGCGTTTTGTTCGCGGAGGTTTTAGCAGGACTTTGAATCGTAAGTACATTTCGAGCATTAACTATGCACTAACATGCTGTCTTCATTTATAGTTAATGTGCGTGATAACGCATTTATATTGTTGTTAAGATCGCGCTATCTAGTCAGCCAGTTCTCACTTGACCTTCCGTCAAATTGGCTAGCAAGTCAGTGGTTATGTTCCAGGTCGGGATTTTAGTTGTCACACTGCGCATCTAGAGGCTTACTAAACGTGCTGTACGACTTAAACAGACGACCTGAAACGCACATTGTCATGTCAATTTATAACTTGACACTAACAGGCATGTATGCTTATAATACACTATATATACAATGGTATGTGGACACTCCTTCAAATTTGTGGATTTGGCTATTTCGGTCACAGCCGTTGCTGACAGGTGTATAAAATCGAACACACAGCCATGCAATCATCATAGGCAAACATTGACAGTAGGATGGCCTTACTGAAGAGCTCAGTGACTTTCAACGTGGCACTGTTGTCAGTTCATCAAATGTCTGCCCTGCTAGAGCTGTCCCGGTCAACTGGAAGTGTTGTTATTGTGAAGTGGAAACTTCTAGGAGCAACAACGGCTCAGCCGTGAAGTGGCAGGCCGCACAAGCTCACAGAACTGGAACACTGAGTGCTCTAGTGTGTAAAAATCGTCTGTCCAACTGCCTCTGGAGGCAATGTCAGCACAAMAACTGTTCGTCTGGAGCTTCATGAAATGGGTTTCCATGGCTGAGCAGCCACACACAAGCCTAAGATCACCTTGCGCAATGCCAAGTGTTGGCTGGAGTGGTGTAAAGCTCACCGCCATTGGACTCTGGAATAGTGGAAACGCGTTCTCTGGAGTGATGAATCATGCTTTACCATCTGGCAGTCCAATGGACGAATCTGGGTTTGGTGGATGCCAGGAGAACACTACCTACCCGAATGCATAGTGCCGACTGTAAAGTTTGGTGGAGGAGGAATAATTGTCTGGGCTGTTTTTCATGGTTCGGGCTAGGCCCCTTAGTTCCAGTGAAGGGAAATCTTAATGCTGCAGCATACGACATTCTAGATGATTCGGTACTCCCAGCTTTGGGAAGGCCCTTTCCTGTTTCAGCATGACAATGTTCCTATGAACAAAGCGAGGTCCACAAATAAATGGTTTGTCGAGATCGGTGTGGAAGTACTTGACTGGCCTGCACAGAGCCCTGACCTCAACCCTATAGAACACCTTTGGGCTGAATTGGAACGCTGACTGCGAGCAATGCCTAATCGCCCAACATCAGTGCCCGACCTCACTAATGCTRTTGTGGCTGAATGAAAGCAAGTCCCCAKAGAAATGTTCCAACATCTAGTGGAAAGCCTTCCCAGAAGAGTGGAAGCTGTTATAGCAGAAAATGGGGGACCAACTCATGTAATGTATCTATTAGCTAGCTATAACCTTGTTATTACAGTGTTATGTAGCCATAACTGAGTCAAGTAACGTGAAAGTGTTAGTCACTTAGCCCCTAGTTAGCGAGCAGTCAACTAGCTCAGAGGAGCGGACCATGCTGGTAATCCAACCCGTTTTAACATTAGTTAGCCATTGAGTACGTAATGTTATTTTATGTTACAGTTGCCAATCGAAGCCCATGTCTCATGCAAGCGAGATCCGAGACTACTGAAACAAAACGTGAGTATACCAGTGTCTAGTAGAATTCACCCAGCCCGTGGCATTTGTCTTTATGGTGTACATTGTAGATAATCATCATCAGTATGTTGAACCCGCAAAGTCCTAGTCCATCCCCAATGTAGTATAATTCTCTAATCATTTAGGTTTAAATTTAGTCCGTGATCTTTGCAACACTGAATACAATAGATGATTGAGTGCAACAATAATTGTATTGCCTCATCCTTTAAAAAAAAATCTATTTCATGTGCCTATCTCTGTGTAGCCACTGTTAGACCCAAGGATGCGGTCACCCATACCCAACTTGCAGTTTTTGGAGAATATGTTGCTGAAATGCTTCCTAAATATGTGCAGCAAGTCCAGGTAAGATAATGTAATTGCACCAACTGCTATAATGAATGGTCAGCTTTAACACAACGACAGCCACACAATTATACAATGTTGAGCAACCCTTAAGGGAAACTATGCTATAAATCCTAAATGCATATGGTGCATCTCAAACATGGGGAACATACACATAAGGTTAGAAAGGAGCCCACACTTGGGAATTAAGCTGGCAACCGGAAGGTTTCTTYTATCAAATCCTAGATTTGAAATCCATTGTGCCCTTGAGCAAGGCACTTAACACCTCACAACAACAAGTCCCCGGGTGCCCATTGTGGCAGCCCCCGCACCTCTCCAAAACCTGTGTGTATGTGTATATTTCAGAGGGGTTGCGTTAAAAGCGGTTAATTTCGTTTGGACCTTGACCACTAAAGTCATTTTAATCTTTATTTACCTAACAATTAGCTATACCAAACGGCAAGCTTTTTATGTCATTTTGAAGCCATATGAGCTTCACAAGGATGCATGTTATATCTTCAGGTGACGTGTTACAATGAGTTGGAGGTGATGATCCATCCTGACGGGGTCATCCCTGTGTTGACCTTTCTGAGAGACCACAGCAACGCTCAGTTCCGAAACATGATTGACCTTACTGCAGTTGACATTCCCACTCGCCAGAATCGCTTTGAGGTACTATTTCGTCCATACCCCCCAGGCTGCTGTTCCAATAGTATACCTCTCTCTTCATGACAGTGCTTTGTTATTTTTGTGGTTATTAACATGTGTTCAGGCACAAACTTAGAATTTAACCAGATTGCTTCGAGGAACCCTGATCTAATCAGAGGTGACGTTTTTATGTCTAAGTCTGTTTTCTTTGGCGAATAGATTGTGTACAACCTGCTCTCCCTGCGCTACAACTCCCGGATCCGTTTGAAGACCTACACCGACGAGCTCACCCCAGTAGACTCCTCTGTGTCTGTCCACAACGCAGCCAACTGGTACGAGAGGGAGGTAAGCCTGACAGTTACATCGTAAGAATGCTTTGCTTGAAGGATTCTAAGATTTCAATGTAACATTTTTGTGTTGGCAGCTCAGGATTTATATTATGCCTGCCAAAGGCAAATTCTAATGAAAGGATAGGTTTGCCAAGCTAGCAGTAATTTACCAAAGTTACCGGTAATTAACAGGTGATCTATGGCAATCTATTTTAACTTTGGTAATTTATACATTTGAAAAATATATATTAATATAGTATAAATTTTTTACATCTGTCTATTTTCTCCAAGATTTTCTAGTGGAGACATGATATGGTTCAAGAGAACATATCCTAATTAATGGGAAAAAAAGCATCTGATCAACAAAGGCATTATTTTCAATTAACTCTGCAACTTTTCCAATTGACTTTTTTCACAACTGCCACCAGTTTGGCGACAAAATATGAATAACAAAGACATATTGACATAGTAAAATAAATGTGTGTGGGGGGGGGATATAAAGGATAATTCATGCTGAAACCCATAGTCGACGTCAGAAGTTTACATACACTTAGGTTGAAGTCATTAAAACTCATTTTTCAACCACTCCACAAATTTCTTGTTCACAAACTATAGTTTTGGAAAGTCGGTTAGGAAATCTACTTTCTGCATGACACAAGTCATTTTTCCAACAATTGTTTACAGACAGATTATTTAACTTATAATTCACCGTATCACAATTCCAGTGGGTCAGAAGTTTACATACACTAAGTTGACTGTGCCTGTAAATAGCTTGGAAAATTCCAGAAAATGGTGTCATGGCTTTAGAAGCTTTTGATAGGCTAATTGACATCATTGGAGTCAATTGGAGGTGTACCTGTGGATGTATTTCAAGGCCTACCTGTCAAAACTCAGTGCCTCTTTGCTTGACATCATGGGAAATCAAAAGAAATCAGCCAACACCTCAGAATAGAAATTGTAGACCTCTGCAAGTCTGGTTCATCCTTGGGAGCAATTTCCAAACGCCTGAAGGTACCTCATTCATCTGTACAAACAATAGTACGCAAGTATAAACACCATGGGATCACGCAGCCGCCACACCGCTCAGGAAGGAGACGCGTTCTGTCTCCTAGAGATGAACGTACTTTGGTGCGAAATGTGCAAATCAATCCCAGAACAACAGCAAAGGACATTGTGAAGATGCTGGAGGAAACGGGTACAAAAGTATCTGTATCCACAGTAAAACGAGTCCTATATCGACATAACCTGAAAGGCCGCTCAGCAAGGAAAAAGCCACTGCTCCAAAACGCCATAAAAAAGCCAGACTACGGTTTGCAACTGCACATGGGGACAAAGATCGTACTTTTTGGAGAAATGTCCTCTGGTCTGATGAAACAAAAATAGAACTGTTTGCCATAATGACCATTGTTATGTTTGGAGGAAAAAGGGGGAGCTTGCAAGTCAAAGAACACCATCCCGACCCTGAAGCACGGGGGTGGCAGCATCACGTTGTGGGGCGCCTTGCTGCAGGAGGGACTGGTGCACTTCACAAAATAGATGGCTTCATGAGATGGAAAATTATGTGATGTATTGAAGCAACATCTCAAGAAGTCAGTCAGAAGTTAAAGCTCGGTCGCAAATGGGTCTTCCAAATGGACAATGACCCCAAGCATACTTCCAAAGTTGTGGCAAAATGGCTTAAGGTCAAGGTATTGGAGTGGCCATCACAAAGCCCTGACCTCAATCCTATAGAACATTTGTGGGCAGAACTGAAAAAGTGTGCGAGCAAGGAACCTACCACCTGACTGTTACACCAGCTCTGTCAGGAGGAATGGGCCAACATTCACCCAATTTATTGTGGGAAGCTTGTCGAACATTTGACCCAAGTTAAACCATTTCAAGGCAATGCTACCAAAACTAATTGAGTGTATGTAAACTTCTGACCCACTGGGAATGTGATGAAAGAAATAAAAGCTGAAATAAATAATTCTCTCTATTATTCTGACATTTCACATTCTTAAAATAAAGTGGTGATCCTAACTGACCTAAGACATTTATTTCAAGTAAAAATTCCCTGTCAGTAATTGTGAAACTGAGTTTAAATGTATTTGGTTAAGGTGTATGTAAACTTCTGTCTTCAACTGTATATTAAACAACAATGATARTCACTAAATTGATGGTTTATATTTAGGATAATGTTTTACAGCTTTGTCATTCGATTTTTTTATTTAACAATATGTTTTGATTATTTTATATGTTATAAGTCCACACAGGGCCAGAGAACTACAGACACCTGGATAATCTGAAGTACCCAAAAAGGCKATTTTAAAGTCACAAAAATAAAAACTTGAATGTTACCAAAATTCTGGTAGTTTACTGGTAAACTTAGAAGGTTTTCGGTAATATACACTCCCTTTCCAATACTATGAAAGTATTTGTTTTGTGCTTGTGTCATTAGGTGTGGGACATGTATGGAGTTTTCTTCGCCAACCACCCTGACCTGAGACGTATTCTGACAGATTATGGGTTTGAGGGGCATCCATTTAGGAAGGACTTCCCACTGTCTGGATTTGTGGAGGTAAGGTCAGATAAGAATGCTGAGAAATGTCCCATGTAGTGCACATACATTAAAGGCCAAATGTATAACTTAATCCTATCCTAAGATCTGTACATGTGACTTCACAATACTTCAGTATTGTATCTACCACGGGAGGTTGGTGGCACCTTAATTGGGGAGGACGGGCTCGTGGTAATGGCTGAATGAGTGGAATGGTATCAAACGTATGGATTCCATAGGGTTGATGCCATTTAACGTATGGATTCCATAGGGTTGATGCCATTTCCATTCGCTCTATTCCAGCTATTATTATGAGCCGTCCTCCCCTCATCAGCCTCCACTGGTATCTACCATGTTGTTCATTCTGTTCATCTGGTACATCTCAGGTGCGTTATGATGATGAGGTGAAGCGTGTGGTGGCAGAGCCTGTGGAGCTCTCACAGGAGTTTCGTAAGTTTGACCTGAACAGCCCTTGGGAGGTGTTCCCAGCCCACCGTGAGGCCAAGGCACCTGAGCTGCCAGCTGGGGATAAGCCAGCTGACAAGTAACCATCTACCCCAGAGATAAAATCCCCACACCTATATTTAATATTTCTGTACTGTTGATGGACTCATGTCCCACTTGAGCCCACTCAAGTATTTATGTAAATAAAAACAAAAGGTAAACATTTGTTTGTGTTGATATTTTTTCAGTAGTTGGATGTGCTGAATAGTGATTACATTTTGACTGTGTGTTTAAACTGTAGCACTAGTACAAGCAAATTTTATTGGTCACATACACGTGATTAGCAGATGTTATTGCGGGTGTAGCGAAATGCTTGTGCTTCTAGCTTCGACAGTGCAGTAATATATAACAAATTACACATATACACACCTAAGTAGGAATAAATTAAGACTATATATATGGACGAGCGACGTCAGAGCAGAAGTGACTAAGATACAGTAGAATCATGGTGGTAACCCAGACCTTACCTGCCTTACCATAGCAGACCAAAWGAGGGCACTGTGTGCATGTTAAAAAGCAGTTCTGTGGTAGTGTGATACCATGGTGCAGGTTATATTGTGACATTTTTAGATTTATACTCAAGACCACATATGCTGTACATGTTTAAATATTATTATTGGATCAAAATGATTTGTATGTCTGAGTATTATTGAGGTCGATCTATGTCTCGAGTCGATTAGCATCATGCTGATATAAGCTCTCCTTATGGGTATGGTCAAGTTCACTGACAGATGTGCCTTCTACCAATAAGAGCACAGAAAAATAAACACAAACTTTTATTTATTCTGCTTCACACGTTCCTAAGCATCCATTGTATAAGAAYTATTTTGAACATCTCAAGGAGCCAACAAGAAGCTGACTGTACTAACACATGGGTTGAATGTACCCAGGGCAAAAGGTTATTTCGTTTACAATCATTCCTTTGTAAGGACAAAGATATAAGCACAAGTCACCAACATACCACTTACAACAAAGTTATTTACCAAAAATCACATATGGATAGAAATACGGTCTCATCACAAAGATCTGCAAAGCTGTTAGACGATTATTCTCCATGACAGCATGCATGAAATTATAAGTCAAAATATTCTGTAAGACTCAATTCCAAAAATCATAATGCTTGTTATCTCTCTGGAAATTGATCTCACTGAGCTCTATGAAATAATACTTTTGGTGGGTTCCTTACTCCCTCACAAGTTATCATGCTAGTGGTTTTTAAATATAATTAAAGCTGTTATACAAATTTGGTCCACTCAACTCAAGAGGACTCTTTCCTATTGCAGTCCATGCACAGAATGATTGAAATTGAACTACAAAGCAAATGCTAAACTATAATTTTCGCATACAAATTGAAAAATTATACATCAGTTTTAAATATTTTTCAAATCGCTGTATCGAAAAAGTCATTCCACCCTCAAAGTACAAAAGTTGCCACAATTAGGGAGTCAAGAGTGTGACGAAGGATGCTCTCCAAAAGTAGGTTGTGTAAGGGCAGCACCACAGGAGTGAGTATATGCCTGACTCAACGCAGTCACAGGCAGGTTAGTTTTTTTTCTTCATGAATCTTGTTCTGGAGGCAGCTATGCAGAGTGGTCACTAGCTGGCACAGCCAGAAAGTCATAAAATCTGATTTTAAACATAACCTTAACTACACAGCTAAACATAATGCCTAGCCCTAACCTTAAATTAAGACCAGAAATACAGTTTTGACTTTGCAGCTGGCCCATCTAGGGCAAATGACTCAGTTCTGCCTCCAGGGCAAGATTCATGACAAACATCAACCTGCTATTCGCATAGTAGATGACTATTAACTGGGAGACTAACTATTGCTGAAATACTGTCTCATTATTCATTGTGTCACATTTTGTGTTTATGCCTTTTGATAAGACGCTAATTCAAAAGGAACACTACCCAGAGATGGTGTAGAGAACCCAATAGGCCCACAACACTGATGTGGAGAATCAAAATACAGTATTTGCAGGAGCGTAAAACGAACATTACAATTGGACTATATGCTATTTTTACATGTTGTTTAAATGACCTCTCAAACTGAGACTGTAATTTGCTGAAGTCTGGCACAATTTGAACAGCATTTTTCTCTCTTGGGGTGTGTGAATTAAACCGGCACGATTATCATAAGGGATGATATAGGCAATTCAATTTTCTCCACAGCGTTGACCATCTGAGGAAACTAATTCAACTCTACTAAGTTAGAAATTAAATTATGAGTCTGGTGCCCCGAGGTCCAAAACTAGCATGTGCTCTGTGAGAATGTGCTCAGACTTCAAGCTACAACCAGGGTGAGTATGGTGTCTGTCTTCGTCCAATGGACAGCCCTGCAGGGTAAAGGGACATTTTATTCTAAAGGTTGGTCATGCTTTTTGGTTCAAAATTTCATTTTATTTCATTGTGATCAGACACTGGCCTCAGCAGAAACTCACTCTAAAATGAAGGAAAAATACTCATTTTGACACAAAACAAGTGTCCCCATTATTTGACCATGCCTTTCAAGACATTTGATAAAGGTATGTTAAAAATCCAGATAAGTAAGTATTAACTGAGACATCATATCCTGAAAATATCAGAAATGCTAGCAAGTAGTAACATCTTCATTCAATTCAAGACTCCAAGTTGGAGTTTGACAAAGTAAACCCATTGAAAGAATTAGCTGGACATAGAATAATTGAGTGTAGTACGTCCACAGCCAACTGTGTTCTTGACACTGTCCCTTATGGCTTCCGGCTCTGCTGTTGCTGCTGATTGGTGGGTGGTTTTTGGAGTTCTGGATAGACCAGGAATCCAGTGAAGGTAATATACTTGGCATGGTTGCTGTATGCTCCAAAGCCATCGCGCTGGTGGCTATAAAGCCAGACGATATCACCACGGCGCAGAGACAGCATCAGACTCTGGCTCTGCAGAGCCTTTTCAGTGTCACTGTCATCGTAGATCATGGCCTGCACCTCCAGGTGGTTCTTCATCAGCTTGACTGATAGTGTTTTGTGGGGAAGCTTGCCAGCATTGAAGGAGAAGAAGTAGGCTCCTGGAATACGGCAGGTGAATACACCTTCGGTGACGTTAAAGTCAGCGCCAATGTTGACAAAGTCTGTGTCAAAGGCGATAGGACGGTGCTCTGGGAAGCCCTGGTCCACCCCTACGATGCTCTGAGTGCGGCCAACAGAGAAAGCTGACCTCTGGTCCTCCTCTTRATCCTCTACKTCCTCTCTCTTCTCTACGTTGTCCCTTTCTCCRAGCCRATCRTGGTCTGTTAGGGTGTGGTCATTGYCAMTCGCCTCGTTTCCATACATYSGAGTTGGGTCCTCGTGCTTGGGGTCTTGGAAGGTGTAGGTGTCAGGGTAGATTAGGTAGCCGTTAAAGGTGGTGTAGTGACCTGTGTTGCTGTAGATGGCATAGCGGGGATCACCGTGAAGGCGGAGCCAGACTGTGTCACCAAAGTCCAGCTGCAGCATGGCGCTTTGGCTCTGCACRTTACGCTCRTCTCCCGCATTCTCATCATACACAATMGCCTGCACRTCATTCCTGTTCTTCATTAGCATGACTGACAGGTCACGACGTGGGAATTTCCCCACTGTGAAAGAGAAGTAGTATGCTCCGGGGATGCGGCAGCGGAACATGCCTGCCTTTGGATCAAAGTCCCCACCGATGTTAACATACTCCTTGTCAAAGGTCACCACCATCTTTGGTCCACCCTCCATGCTGCTGGTGCGTGCCACTGAGAAGGCAGACCGCTGTTCTGCATCCTCAGGCAGGCGAGCAAAGGCCCACATGCAGGTTACCTGACACATCAGGCCAATCAGGAGACTGCTAGCTGGTATCGTCATCTTCCTGTTGGGAAAAGAGATTGTTCCAGTTAATTACACAACAAAGTCAGGTGCTTAATCTCAATATAATACACAACAGGTATACTCTACTCTGAATTGACCGTATGTCAACAATCGAATAGCTCAAGGCTTTGCCAGCTCAGTTCCGAAGTCAAATCAGAAACAAGTGATTGTTATTAGTGATTCAGTACCACCTGGATCCATTGAGGATTTAACCTTCTCTGAGACACTTGCTTTGAAAATATGTTTACCCCAAACAGAAGCAGCATTAATCCGTTCCTAATTATCATAGGCTTTCGTTTTACTCAGCTAATGAAGGAACAAAAAAGATAGACAAGAATATTTGCACTCCGCTGCCCGAGGTGCCAAACCAACTGGAGAAAACACACATTCCGCTTCACTCGAAGTCATCCGTTTACTCAACATCAATTATATCATGACTTAATTCTCTCCTGTCTCATCACTATATTGAACCCAATATCTTTGTAAATGTGATAGTGCTTTGACAAAAGAGCTTGCTCAGAAACACGCCAGCAATCAACAGCAATCATCGAAAGGAATTAAGCTGCTGTCCTGAACCTTCTTTTATAATTGCATCTTTGTAAATGTTTTAACATTCTCTATGTGCAAGTTATTATAGTCAGTGAGCATAATTATGTGCACCATTTAGAGGCTTGATCCCAAATACAAAAGTCACACTAATCGGACTGTCCTTTTTTTTATTGAAGGTAAACAAAGTCTGGTCTACCTGGTCCTATCATAGTTAAATAAAGGTTAAATACAAATAAATAAAATATAATGTGTCAAATGTCTGTGTGTGCTTGCAATAAATATAGATTTTTAGAATCAATGCGGGAAGATTTCACTATCATTGTCATTTCCTAGTACTAATTTGTCCCTATCTTCGGTGAGGTTCAAAACATATATTTGTCTAATGAGATGCTGCTGATGCAATACACATTCATCTTCATTAGTGAAGCCACAACAGAAGCGGACCTGTCAGAAGGAGTTTCAGGCAATGTCTTAAGTTTACTTTACCAACATACAGTAGGTTATTCCATGGGGAGTCTGAAAATTTCAAACAGTAAAGCAATTAAACAGATTTTTTTTTGATATTACAATTTATAAACAGCACTTGGGCTGATATGAACACAATACACATAGTTCTTGTCCTTGCGGGGACTGAACTCATCGATTCCGCATGTGATTTCCTGCTGCTCGGGAAGGAAGACTAGATTTGTGTCTTGGGGGTGTGGTTCGATGTGGGTGTGTTATGTTTGCTATATCGTACCCTGGCAGTTATTGTTGTTTGTCCCTCTTGAGTCACGGTCGCAACATTTCGCCCTKAAAATAGTCCGAATTAATCTATGATAAATCAATTATTTTGGACGTTTTGTTCTTACAACTTTCTCACCATCTATTACCGGAGTGTGCATCTGTCTGGCAGTGTTTCACAGCAAATCATGTTACAAAATAGGTTGAGGCAGAAAACAAGATGCTTGCGAATGGATTTTGAATTTTTGAATATTGACAAGTTGCAGTTGGGATGCGCAGCGTCTCAATTCTCCTTTTGCCCAAAACAGTGGCAGACTCAATGATCACTATCAAACACATTAGCAAGTGGCCACTCAATAAAGGGCTTGTGAGCCAATGGTGTTCTTTCAACATAACATTGGTGACATGTTGTTTTATTTAAACAAGTCAGAGGCGCTGCATAATGTTGGCAGGTCTATCTCACTGTCTGTAGGTTCTGCCGTACAATTGGATAGAGCACACTCAGTGCAGCTGGTTCTCTGTGCATGACAAATCTCCCTAGGCGTTACCATCCTGTGTTAGTGGGCAAATGGTCYTGATCGAAATCTCCTGTGAAATATCCAATGGAAGTAGGAATGTAACAGCTGTTGCCAATCTCAGTTTTGGAAGATACTGACTTTATGATAAAAAGTATACTATACACATTGTATGTAGTACAGTTTTACACTGAATGATATTGATGCAACATAAGCCGTTTTCAACGAGAGAAATATTTTTGTTGTGTTCAGCTGCTCTTTAAGGACTGTGAGGCTATCGATGAACGACAGTTCTAGTATTGTATGACAGCAGAGCCTCAAGTATTTGCTGCATTCTGKATTTGACCCGCCTGCTGCAAAGAAGTTGCTCATTTCTTTATGGTTGATGCAGAGTGACATGTTGAAACATGCTCCATGAGCGCATCATCCCTGTTTCCATCCAAAGACGAATAAATCGCTAGTGAATAAATTTACATGGCAAGCCTTTGATGCTGACTGAGGGCTGAGTCTTGCCCTTACAGTGAATGTGACATTGTCTGTYTAGATATTCATCACATCTTCAATTACATTGGAGGAATTTACAATTATATATTTTTCTATTCAACCAAATATGAACAGAATACATAATCACTTCTATTTTGGATGTTGATAGCTTGTTTGTAATTATTTAATATTCTGAAATCTATTTTGAGTGTGTGCATGTGTGCATGTTTTTTTTAGGGACACTCTGAAATAACTAGGCCTACGGGAGTCCAAAATAAGTTAGAGAGAGCAGCATTTCCTCACTTTAATGCTGTTGGTGAAAAGCATTCCACCACGCTGAGCCATCTGCTGGAGGTGATAACAAACAAATGCTCAGAAATGAATAAGTCCCAATGGTGGCCAAATAGTCTCATCCCCGGAGTGTGGATGGATCCAAAAGTGGGCCTACGTTGTGGAATGTTAATTTAGGTAAGTGCAATAGGTAGACTCTCAGTTAAGGTATAATACTTTAACGTAAATATTAGCCTATCGTACATTTGCAATGAAATTAATCCATTTCTGGAAGTATATTCTCATAGTATACTCAAGTAAAATGTCACATACTATACAACAAATATAATATGTCATATGTGCAACATACTGTACAGTGCATTCGGAAAGTATTCAGACCCCTTGACTTTTTCCATATGTTGTTACGTTACTGCCTTATTCTATAATGTATTACTTTTTTTAAAACTCCTCGCCAATCTACACACAATACCCATTTAATAGCAAAGTGAAAACAGCTTATTTGAAATATTAACACCTTATTTACATAAGTATTCAGACCCTTTGCTATGAGACTTGAAATTGAGCTTAGGTGCATCCTGTTTCCATTGATCATCCTTGAGATGTTTCTACAAATTGATTGGAGTCCACCTGSGGTAAATTCAATTGATTGGACATYATTTGGAAAGGCACACACCTGTCTATATATGGTCCCACAGTTGACAGTGCATGTCAGAGCAAAAACCAAGCCATGAGGTCGAAGGAATTGTCCCTAGAGCTCCGAGACAGGATTGTGTTGAGGCACAGATCTGGGGAAGGGTATGAAAACATTTCTGCAGCATTGAAGGTCCCCAAGAACACAGTGGCCTCCATCATTCTTAAATGGAAGAATTTTGGAACCACCAAGGCTCTTCCTAGAGCTGGCCTCCCGGCCAAACTCAGCAATTGGGGTAGAAGGGCCTTGGTCAGGKCGGTGACCAAGAACCCAAATGGTCACTCTGACAGAGCTCCAGAGTTCCTCTGTGGAAATGGGAGAAACTTCCAGATGGACAACAATCTCTGCAGCACTCCACCAATCAGGGCTTTATGGTAGAGTGGCCAGATGGAAGCCACTCCGCTTGGAGTTTGCCAAAAGGCACCTAAAGACTCTCAGACCATGAGAAACAAGATTCTCTYYTCTGATGAAACCAAGACTGAACTCTTTGGCCTGAATGCCAAGCGTCACGTCTGGAGGAAACCTGGTACCATCCCTACGGTGAAGCATGGTGGTGGCAGCATCATGCCGTGGATGTTTTTCAGCGGCAGGCACTGGGAGCCTAGTCAGGATCGATGGAAAGATGAACGAAGCAAAGTACAGAGAGACCCTTGATGAAAACCTGCTCCAGAGCACTCAGGACCTCAGACCGGGGTGAAGGTTCACCTTCCAACAGGACAACAACGACCCAAAGCACACAGCCAAGACAACGCAGGAGTGGCTTCGGGACAAGTCTCTGAATGTCCTTGAACCCGATCAAACATCTCTGGAGAGTCCTGATAATAGCTGTGCAGCAACGCTCCCCATCCATTCTGACAGAACTTGAGAGGATCTGCAAAGAAGAATGGAAAAAACTCCCCAAATACAGGTGTGCCAAGCTTGTAGCGCCATACCCAAGAAGACTCGAGACTGTAATCGCTGCCAAAGGTGCTTCAACAAAGTACTGAGTAAAGGGTCTCAGTACTTATGTAAATAGGATATTTCAGTTTATTTTTATTTTTTTAAATATTTGCTAACATTTCTCAAAAACAGTTTTTGCTTTGTCATTATGGGGTATTGTGTGTAGATTGATGAGAAGAAGAAAAAAACAATTTCATCCAGTTTAGAATAAGGCTGTAACGTAACAAAATGTGGAAAAAGTGAAAGGGTCTGAATACTTCCCGAATGCACTGTATAGTATATTTTGCTGAGATCAGATGTGGTTTGATGGGTTTACTGCTACTTCTTTCTGAGGCAGAGGCTACTACTTTTAAGTGTTCATATAGTGGTGGTCCTATGACATTTTTCTTTCCCCTTTTCTATCCCTCTGTGGATTCTGTGGATGAAAACAATACACAGAGGGCCATTGTTCCTGGGTGAGGACATAACCCCCACATCTGCTAGGGTCAAAATGAAAGAAGCACTTGTCACTACCATGTACAGTTTCATATGTCTCCACAGCTTTTCAGACATGGATATCAGATGCATTTTCTGTGTCCCTATAAAGTGTGTACATGTTTTAATACAGTACAGTGCATGTCATCTTTACAGTTCCAAGGTTTGCAAGCAGAATTGCACACAAAACATCCATTGTGCTCAAGAACAAATATTTCCATAGCTCCCAATAATACCTTGAGTTAAACCCACCCACCGGAAYCACAGTTGGAAACGCTTTGTCTGCTGAATCTTGTATGCAGGGAGACAGGATTACAAAAACCTCAAAATGTGGCATTGACCCACAAAAACACGTAATCAAGCACAAACTAATTTGCAAAAGCACATAACCGTGGCAATAGCACTGCAGTCAAGGGTAAACATCAACAGCTTTGAAAATGATGCCTTGATAATTAGGTTTGCAATAACCCAGCATACCCAACAGCAATCCGGGTGTTATTTATATAGGATTATGTTAATCAGACATCATCATGTTGCTACAGCATATTTCAGGTTCATGTTATATGATACACAGGGTTTAAATGAAACAGACACACAGCAACACAGTGGAATCATATCCAATGCCCTTTTTAGTTGCTTCTCATGTTTTGGTTTGTTTTCAAACCCACCATGGGTCTATTTTGAAATATGAGAAGTGGCTTCAATTATTTATTCCTATTTTTCTTCTGTACTTATTATTTCAATTTACAAGATATACTGCACAGAGGACAATAATGAAAATCAACAGAGAGAAAACAAGTTAAAAGCTTACATTTTCATAGTAACTAACATGAGACTTATGTACGAAATGTGTTTTTACATGTTCAAAGAACATCATTGCCACACACCTAAAGGTAATGAGAGGCACTCTCAAGCGAGCCACTCAATCTTTGTCATAGGCATAATGTGGTGAAATAGTCCCCTCTCTCCCATATGATCAGCCTCTGAACATGACCTGCTCAAACCTAATTCCAGGATAATAGCATCCCTCTTTTAGCTACCTGTGGTAATTAATGTAATCATACATGACAATGCGGTGTACCGCCACTATGCCATAGTTACAACCCTGTAGGCACCAGACACATGGCTGATACCATAGCCTTATCATCCTGTCYTTGATCTGTGAACAATAGATCATTTGCTTAGTTGGCGCATTTATCAAAGGAGATGTGCATACATTAACTTAAATTTACAATAACATGTCACGTTAAGTGTTGGCTGTAGATTTTCCTCTCAATAAACTCACCACCCTTCTCTCTGCATTTCCAAAATGTCAATTTCTGCTTAGCATCACCTACTTCTGCTTTGAATAAGGATGMTTTTTAAAATTATCTTTGCACCATTGACATTGGGGATCACATTGATCTTTTTTTCCGACAGTGCATCCCCATGGTTAAGACAATTTGAGTACATCTGCAGACTTCAGTCAGAGGACCCTGGTATCTGAGATGATATGAAGGGTCCCTGCCGCTTCTGTCCCTTTTATTAGTCACATCCTCGCCAGATGTCATCTCACTGCTCAAGTGGAGCKTTAACACGAGGCAGGGATCTGTCACCATCTGGGATCATTGGCTCAAACGAGAGAAAAGGGGTAGGAGAGAGAGAACCAGCAACAGGGGGAAATGAGAGCAAAGAGCTTTTTAAAATGTCAGGCTTGAGAAGGAATCTGTATCTGTGAAACTATTTTGTACTATTTGACGTTTTGCGCATACCACCATGATTAAAAAACGGAGAGGAAAAGCTTTCCCTGGACTGGCCCTTGATGCACAGTCCCATCGTTTATAATGTGACAGCAGTAACGACCCAGAAGCACAAAGACACAGTCCATTAACAGCGAAGCACGGTTTGTGTTCGTTCTACACCCATCCAACAGGAGCAAGACACCTGGCGAGAATCTCACATATTAATTGTGTGAAGAGAAGAGACGCTCCKTGAGAAGTTGACTTGACAGCTCCCCAAACGAGTCCATAGATGGACTGGCTTCAGATGGGTCTCAAAATTTGCAGGGCGGAGGCAGACTCACAGCAAGGAGTATCAAACACAGCCACTGTTTGGGGACTGCAGGGACCTCTTCACAACCACTGCCCATGGGACAAAGTATGAAACTGACAGGCCATCTTCTCTCTTTCCTTGATGAACATGGCATGGGTACTCATTATACATGATACTCCCATCAGCCCTATCATCAAATCCAATTATATTGGTCGTGTACACATCAATCAATGCAGTTAAACACAATTATCCTTTCAGATCCCTATATCCTACAGTATCATAAACCTCTGCAGTAGGGCAAGATTAGTTGCATTGGAACATTTTTAAATTAGGAAGATTTAATATTAGTAATAAAAAATAAAATACCATCATGACATTGATATTCCCTCTGTGTGATMTTTTTTTAGGTCTTGTTTTGTATTGTAAACTTTTGTGGTTCAAACCAGAGATCTAGATAGTTAGCTATAGTGACAACTCTGCTGAATATGTGTATGACTGAGCCTGTAATCCTCCCACTCACATTTTGAAGAAAAAAATGAAAACATCAACTCCCTCTAACTAGGACACCTGCCTGACCGAGTTTGCATTTGTCTRCATGTTCCTTCCTGCTTTTATGTACCAATTGGAATTGGTTAAGATTAAATCCCCCTCTGTYTTTTATCATCTCCTTTCTTCTCTATACCTCCRACTGCTGTTGACAGATCAACCTGAACCTGGGATTGGGTGGGAGATGGAGATGCTTTTCTTTGTTAGCGTTCTCCATGTACTGTAGATTAATTAAGCAATAAGGCACAAGGGGGTGTGGTATATGGCCAATATACCAGTGCTAAGGGCTGTTCTTAAGCACGACGCAACGCAGAGTGCCTGGATACAGCCCTTAGCCARGGTATATTGGCAATATACCACAAACCKTCGAGGTGCCCTATTGCTATTATAAACTGGTTACCAATGTAATTAGAGCAGTAAAAATACARGTTTTGTTATACCCGTGGTATACGGTCTGATATAACATGGCTGTCAGCCAAACAGCATTCAGGGCTCGAACCACCCAGTTTATAATATTCTATATACCATGCCCACGCATCCTCCTGCAAGATGTTATTCCCTTCTTCTGYTCTATGCATTGGAAACACTCAAAAATGAACAAAGGAAGTGAAATTGAGAGTACAGCAGGAGATGTACATAGGCAGAGAGCATTGTATCCYGAGTCAACTAATAAACCACAATCTCAAGCCTACAGCAATCCTCTCACCTCCCTGAGATAAAGAGTGGTACATGATAGATTAAATGATACATTCCTATATACTCAGCAATGTTTGGCACCCCATCCGGATTCCATATTGATGTTGCTGTAGATCGGTGCAGACAAACAATGCATGTTGCTTAGACGCGACAGGACTGTAAAATGCACAACATCTACTCCATGCAAGAGACAAAAAGTAACCCCCTCTATACTGCAGTAACCCTTCATTCAAGGTGTCCTTACCTCTGTGTAGGAGGAGACTGTGCTGTAGGAGAGGAATGCTCAAAGTTCTTCAAAAGGGCTCTGCACCAGGAAGCGTTCACTGTCTTTGTGTGTATCAACCTGCTGCTGCTGTCTGTGAGGCTGTGTAAGCAGCACACACACATACACACACACACTGGAGGATATGAGAGTGATAAAGGGGCTCCTCATCTGATCAGGGAGACTCTGGAAGTGCAGAGCACTCCTCTACTAAGGCATTTTCTGCAGTGGGGTGACACAAGGGGGTATTGGAAAAGGTGAGGGGATTTTTGATGTGATGTCTTAGCGTGATGTTCCATGTATCTCAAATAGATAATGGGTTTACAGAATGTGTCTATATTTTTTAATTGGATGTTTGTGAATATGTTTGTTGACATGCATGCATAATGTTGTGTGTGTGTGTGTGTGTGTGTGTGTGTGTGTGTGTGTGTGTGTGTGTGTGTGTGTGTGTGTGTGTGTGTGCGCGCGTGCGTGCGTGTTCACATGAAAGGGGAGGAGAGAGCCTGTCGGGGTTTAATCACTGAAAGGCTTTGTTATATTGCAACAACGTTGCCAATTTCACACCCATCCACATTGTTATAGTCATTATCCTCATTCTCAGTGGGAAAGAGGGTG